>NC_051426.1:32105854-32110854 GCF_015228065.2 Penaeus monodon
ACGTATAATGAACTACTGAAACTCTAGTACATGTTTAGAGAGAAAAAGGAAACTTAGAGTAAACCCGAGAAGACTGCGTAGAGAGAGCCGAAAGGAAAAAGCTCCCGAGAGAGAGCGAGAAAATGATAAGAGTAAACGAGAGAGAGGAGAGAAAAAGGAAACTTAGTAAACGAGAGAGAGAGAGAGAAAAGGACCGAGTAAAACAACGAGAGAGTAGAGTAGACGAAAATGGTAAAGGTAACCCCTCTATGAGAGAGAGAGAAAAAGGAAAGAGGCAATAACGAGGAGAGAGAGAAATGAGAGAGTAAAAAGACAGAGTAAGAAGAGGTAAGCGCCAAAACTAGCGAAAGGAGAAAAGAGCGAGAGAGCCACGATTATACCTCTATTCTTATTGCCCGAAGTTCGAGCTACCAACTAAACGGTGACGGCTGTCGCGGAGAACAACACAGGGACAGAGGGATGGGCAGTAGGGAAAAAATGGCTGCTCATGCAACACTCGGAGGAAAAATTGTCCGTCGTGCGCAGCTCGGAAAATCGTTTACTACTCTTCCTCCAAAAAAAAGGGGGCCCCTTTGTGGGGGAAAACAAAAAAACACTTCTTTCTTTCCTGTCGATTCCCTTGAGCGAAAGTTCCTGCCCATTACCGCTTTCTCTCAAAAAACCTTGCTTCTCAAGTATCTCCCCTTCCCTCCTCCCCCCCTCCTCCTTCTCTCTTGCTCGCCTTCCCTTCTTTCCCTCCCGCGCCTGTCATTTTCGTTTCTCTTTTAAATCTCCTCCTCCTCCCTCCCCTCCTCTTTCTTCTTTTCTTTTCTCTTCTTTTTTTTCTTTCTCATCCTCTGTCTTCCTTCCTCTCTTCTTCCTTCCTTCTTTTCTCTTTTTTTCCTTCTTTCCTTATCTCCTTCCTCTTCTTCTTCTTCTTTTTTTCTTTCCATTCTTTCCCTTTCTTCTGTTCTTTCTTCTTCTCTTATTTTGTTCTTAATCTTTTCTTTCTCTTTTTTTTCCTCTTTCGTTTCCCTTTTTTCCCTCTTCTTTTCTTACTTCATCCTTTTCTTCATGCTTGTCTTTTTCTTCTTCTTCTTCCTATCCTTCTTTCCTCTACCTTCTCCGTTGTTCTTTCTTTTTTCTTTTTTCTCCTCCTTTTTCCTTGCCTCCTCTCCTCTTCCTCCCTTCCTCCCTTTAGTCCTCCTCCTCTTTAGTCGTGTCCCTGCTCTTCTCCTTCATCTTAATTTACCTACTTTACTCCACTACTTAACTCCATACTTACTACTACATTGAAACTCCTTGACTCTTCTACCTCTACTCTTCTGCTTCCTTCTCCTCCTCCGCTCCCTCGCCACCACCTCCTCCTCCTCCACCACTCACCCTCTCTCCTCCCTCCTCCTCCTCCGTCCTCCTCCTCGAGAGAGATAGGCAGACAGGCAGGCAGACACTTAAACAGACAGTGAGAATGAGAATAATCAAATGAGAGAAAGCGAGAAAGTGAGGGAGAGAAAAGGAAAGTTAAAGAAACAGAGACAGGCAGCCAGACAGAGAAAAAGAGATTTGAAAAGTTCATCAAAAGAAAATTTTTTTTTTCACGAGATGTCCAAGCATCGACGCACACTGGCCGAGCTTCTTTCGATCCAAGAGGACCATCAATCAAGCAACAACTGTGCATGCTTTGTGCAAGATGGGCCGCGGCAAGTGCTCGCCTTATTTTGGGCAGCTTATTCAGTTTGTAAAAAAAAAAAAAAAAAATGAAAGATGGAAAAGAGAGAGGGCAAATGTGTGATACTGATTTTGTACGTAAGAGGAGAGAGAGGGAGAGGGAGAAGAAGAGAAAGAGACAGACAGAGAATGAGAAACAGAGACAGAGACAAAGACAGGGAGAATGATAGAGAGATAGGAAAAAAATGGGAAAGATAGAAAAAATAGGAAAGATAGAAAGAATGAGAAAGATGGAAGGAATGAAAAAGATGGAAATAATGAGAGAGACCAAAAGAATGAGAAAGATAAGAAGAATATGAAAGAGATATGAGAAGAGAGAGAGAGAGAGAGAGAGAGAGAGAGAGAGAGAGAGAGAGATAGAGAGATAGAGAGAGAGAGAGAGAGAGAGAGAGAGGCCCGCATGACGTCACAAGGGCGAGCCGCGAGAGCCGGAGACCATCGAGAGGCCGTTGAGAGGGACTTCACTTGTTGCTTTTTCATCACGTGGCGCATTGATTGCTTATTGACAGCTTTGAGGCTCTTGGAAGGATCGTGTGTGTGTATATATATATATATATATATATATATATATATATATATATATATATATATATATTATATATATATATATATATATATATATATATTATATGTATGTATGTGTGTGATTGGTTGTGTTGGGTTTAGGCTGTGTGTGTGGTGTGTGTGTGTGTGTGTGTATGTGTGTGTGTGTATAAAATATTATATTATATGTATGTATGTATGTGTGTATGCATGTATGTATGTATGTACGTATGGATTCAAGTGTGTGTGTGTGTCTGTGTGTGTACGTGTCTCTATGTACGTGTCTCTTTCCGTGTGTATGCAAGTAGGTATGGATTCACGGGTGTCTGTGCGCGTACGTGTTCGCAGTCTCTCTCGGTCGTGGTCTCGGGCCCCTTTGCCAACGCCGCCCCGCCTGCCACTCGGGCTTAATCCACTTACCCCCTTCTGGCTCCTTCGTTTTTGGGCTCCCGTCGCCCTCCTCCTTCATCTTTTATGATCATTTCCTTTTAAGTGACTTCTGGGCGAGGGAGGGAAGGAGGGAGGGAGGAGGGAGGGAGGAGGGAGGGAGGGAGGGAGAGGTGGAAAGGGTGAGGGAGGGAGAGAGGGAGGGAGGGAGGGAGAGAAGGAGGGAGAGAGAGAGAGAGAGATAGATAGATAGGAGAAAGAGGAGAAAGAGAGAGAGAAAAGAGAAAGAGGCTAAGAAAGAAACTGAAAGAGTAAATGAGAGAGAGAAAAAGGAAAGAGTAAACGAGAGAGAGAGAGAGAGAGAAAGAAGGAAAAAGTAAACGAGAGAGAGAGAGAAAATGAAAGAGTAAACGAGAGAGAGAGAGAGAAAAGGAAAGAGTAAACGAGAGAGAGAGAGAAAAGGAGAGAGTAAAAGACAGATAGAAGAGGTAGCGCCAAAACTAGCGAGAAGGAGAGAACGAGCGAGAGAGCGATGCCGGAAGTTCGAGCTAATGGCTGTCGAAGAGAGGGATGGCAGAGGGAAAATGGCTGCCCATCAACACTCGGAGAGGAAAAATTTTCGCAGCTGGAATCGTTACTTCCTCCAAGGCTGAAAACTTCTGTCGAATTCCTGGGCAAAGTTCTGCCCATTAACCGCTTCTCTCAAACGCTTCTCCCCTTCCCCCTCCTCTTCCTGCTCGCCTTCCCTCCTTTCCTCCTCGCCTTCATTTTCGTTTCTCTAAATCTCCTCCTCCTCTTTCTTCTTCTTCTTCCTCTTTCTTCTTCTTCTTCCTCTTTTTTCCTTCTTCTTCCTCTTATTCCTTTTCTTCTTCCTCTCATTCTTTTTCTTCTTCTTCTTCCTATCCTTTTCTTCTTTTTCTCCTCCTCCTCCTCTTAGTCCTCCTCCTCTTAGTCGTCCTGCTCCTCATCTTAATACTACTACTCCTCCTCTTCTTCCTCCTCCTCCTCCTCCACCCCTCCTCCTCCTCCACCACCTCCTCCTCCTCCTCCTCCTCCTCCTCCTCCTCCTCCTCCTCCTCCTCCTCCTCCTCCTCCTCCTCCTCCTCCTCCTCCTCCTCCTCCTCCTCCTCCTCCTCCTCCTCCTCCTCTCCCTCCTCCTCCTCCTCCTCCTCCTCCTCCTCCTCCTCCTCCTCCTCCTCCTCCTCCTCCTCCTCCTCCTGTGCCTCCACATTCTGTCCCCTGCTATCTTATACCCTGGCACCTCTACACTAGTTCTATTCACTCCCTCTTTTTCCCTTCACATTTTACTCCTGTCTATACTTTCTTCCAGTTAGTAAACGCCCCATCTTCGTTTCTCATACCCCCCCCCCCCCTCTCTCTCTCTCTCTCTCTCTCTCCTCTCTCTCCTCTCTCTCTCTCTCTCTCCTCTCTCTCTCTCTCTCTCTCCCTCTCTCTTTTTTTTCTCTCTCCCTCTCTCTTTTTTTTCTCTCTCTCCCTCTCTCTTTTTTTTCTCTCTCTCCCTCTCTCTTTTTTTTTCTCTCTCTCCCTCTCCCTCTCATTTTCTCTCTCTCCCTCTCCTTTTCTCTCTCTAGCCTCCTTTTATCTCTCTCCCTCTTCCTCTCACTCCCTCTTCCTCTCACTCCCTCTTCCTCTTACTCCCTCCTCACCCTCTCTCCGTGGCCTGGTTGTCGATCTTATTTACCCTTGCCTACTCCCTCCCTCTCCCTCTCCCCGATTATTCCTGTCTGTGAGTAATCCCTTGCGTCATCTGATTTATGCGATTAATCCGCTTTTCTCGTTTTTTTTTCTTTGTCTTCCTCTTTCCTATTGTCTCTCTTATTTTTGTTTCTCTCTCAGATCCTCTCTCCATTTCTCTCTCTCTCCTGTTTTTCTCTTTACTTTTTTCTTTCTTTCCTTCTTTATGTGTCTTCTCTCTCTCTTATCAGTCGCGTCATCTTATATCAGTCTATCCTTACTCCTTAATTTGGGTCAGCGCGTAACCTACATATATATTATCCCCTCCCCCTCCCCCCTCATTCTAAATTACTCCTCTGAATTTGTGGTATGAATAGAGAAATGGAGAAGAAGAAAAAATGCATGAGAGAAGGTTGAAATAGATTAGAGTGGACGAGAATTCTGAACGCGAGAGGGAGAAAGATTTAGGTCTAGGTCAAGCTGCAGTATCTGTGTTGTGGGTCCTCTCCCGTCCTCTCGCTCTCGGTCTTTCTTGTTTGACTTTCGGTTTGTTTCTTTCTTTCTGTTTGTCTATTTCTTTCTCTCGCTCTCTCGTTTTGTCGCTCTCGATCTCTCGGTCTCTCTCTCTCTCTCTCTCCCTCGCTCTCTCTCTCTCTCTCCCTCGCTCT
>NC_051426.1:32120854-32135854 GCF_015228065.2 Penaeus monodon
GATTGGTAGAAAAGCCTTTATATACAGAGAGGGGGGAAGGGAGTGGGAGGGGAAGAGAGGGATGGAGGGGTAGAGGGAGAGGAAGAGGGAGAGGTAGAGGGAGAGGAAGAGGGAGAGGTAGAGGGAGAGGTAGAGGGAGAGGTAGAAGAAGAGGAGGGAGAGGAAGAGGGAGAGGTAGAGGGAGAGGAAGAGGGAGAGGGAGGGATAGGGAGAGAGGAAGGGATAGGGAGAGAGGGAGGGATAGAGAGAGGGATAGAGAGAGAGAGAGAAAGAGAGTGGAGAGAGGAAGAAAGAGAGAGAAATGTACCAAGCTACTCTTCATGCCTCCCTCCCCCTTCTCCCCAACCCCACATTTTCTGCAGAGACATAACCTCGCCATTTGGAGTTGTTGAACAAAAACTGTTGCTGTGTGAACTTTCGGAAACGGTCTCGTATTCAGCCTTTTTCCTCTTCGATTCTCTCTCTCTCTCTCTCTCTCTCTCTCTCTCTCTCTCTCTCTCTCTCTCTCTCTCTCTCTCTCTTCTCTCTCTCTTTCCTCTTCTTTCTCTCTCTCTCTCTCTTTCTCTTCCTTCTCTTTCTCTCTCTCTCTCTCTCTCTCCTCCTCCTCTCTCTCTCTTCTCTCTCTCTCTTCTCTCTCTCTCTCCCTCCCTCCCTCCCCCCCCCCCCCTCTCCCCCCCTCCCCCCTCTCTCCTCCCCCCTCTCTCTCTATCTATCTATCCATCCATCTATCTATCTATCTCTCTCGCTCGCTCTAGTTTCCCCCTCGTTCTCCCTTCCTTCATTACTTCCGTCCCTCCGCCTTCCTTCTCCCTCCCTCCCTCCCTCCCCTTCCTCGCTTCCTCCCTTTTTCCTTCCTTCCTTCCTTCCCTCTCTCTCTTTCTTCATTCTCCTGTTCCTCGCTCCCTCCCTTCATTTATCTCTATCTACCTCTCTCTCTCTCTCTGTCTATCTGTCGGTCTGTCTGTCTATTTTCTTATCTTATCAGTCTTCGAAAGGAAGATGCAGCGCTTATGTGCGTGTGTGTGCGCGTGCGTGTGTGCATGCGTGCGTGACGTAAGAGGTTTTGCGAGCATGACTCACTGTACAGTAAACTCGCTTTATCTCCACGCTCGCTTAAACATTGTGATTTGTCGGCGCTGATAAGGTGGTCGGCTGTGGAGAGGAGAGGGAGGGGAGAATAAGAAGAGGGAGAGGGGAGAGGGAGAAGGGGGACGTGGAGCAGGGGAGGGAGGGGAAGGAGAGGGGAGGGATGGGGAGAGAGGGTGAGAGGAGGGAGGCCAGGGGACAGAAAAGGCAGAGGAAGCGGGGTGGGGAAGGGGAAGAGGTAGGGGGAGGGTGAAAGTGGTAGGGAGCAAGGGAAGGGGGGAGGGAAAGATATAGGGTGAGAAGGGGAAGAGGGAGGGGGTGAGGCGGAGGGAGACGGAGGGACGGAGGATGTAGAGGGTGAGAGAGAGGGGGGAGGGGGAGGGAAGAGGAGGGGGGAATATGGACAGAAAGGGTAAGGGGAAAGGGGTAGAGGGAAATGAAGTGGGTTAGCGAAGAAAAAAAGGAAAAGAAGGCAGATTGGAAGGCAGGGAAATAGAGATAGAGGAAGAGGCAGAGGTGGACGAGGAGTGAAAATGGAAATAGAGAAAGAGAAGAGAAAAGAGAAGGGAAGAGAAAGAAAATACGAGAGACGAATGAATAAATGACATAAGAGAGGAAAAAAATAAAAAGCAAATTAAAGTCAAACAGAAGAAAGAAGTCTATAAAATCCATTTCATCAGAAGTACCGACCCACCTCTTGTCTTGCCGCCTCTCCACTCCTGCTCTTCGTCCTCTCTTTCTACCCCTTTCTCTTTCTCTCTCGCTCTCTCTCTCTCTCTCTCTCTCTCTCTCTCTCTCTCTCTCTCTCTCTCTCTCTCTCTCTCTCTCTCTCTCTCGATTTCCCCCCGTTTCCTCTTGTTCTCTCTTATCCATTAATCCATCTCTTTCCCATCTCCTCTCTTCGGCTCTCTTTGCTATGCCCTTATTTGGTAATTTCCTTCTCCTTTCTGTGTTTCTTTTCTTTTTGACTGTATTTTTTTCTTCAGTGACTAGGTTTATCTTTTTTATTTCTCTTTTCTTCCTCTTCTCTCCCTCACTCATTTCCTCTCTTTATCACTCTCCTCCTCCCCCTCCCATCCCTCTCCCTCCTCTTCCTTCCTCCTGTCTATCACTCACCGCATCCATCATATTGTTCCCTTCATATTCCCTTCATCATATTCTTCTTCACTCGCTCAATCTGTTTCTCTCTTCCTTTCTCCCGTTCTTATTCTATCTGTTTTCTCTATTATATCTGTTCTCTATTTCTTTCTCTCCCTCTCTCTTTCTTTCTCTCTTTCTCTCTTTCTTTCTCTTTCTCTCTCTCTTTCTTTCTCTCTCTCTCTCTTTCTCTTTCTCTCTCTCTTTCTCTTTCTCTTTCTCTTTCTCTCTCTCTCTCTCCCTCTTCTCCTCTCTCTCTCTCTCTCTCTCTCTCTCTCTCTCTCTCTCTCTCTCTCTCTCTCTCTCTCTCTCTCTCTCTCTCCTCTCTCTCTCTCCTCTCTCTCTCTCCTCTCTCTCTCTCTCCTCTCTCTCTCTCTCTCTCTCTCTCTCTCTCTCTCTCTCCCTCTCCCTCTCCCTTCTCCCTCCTTCTTCTTCCTCCCCCCCCCTCTCAATGTGCGTATGTGATTGTTTCTCTCTCATTCTCGTTTCCCCCCTTTCTCTCCCTCTCTCTTTCTCTCCCTTCCTCCCTCCCTTCCTCCATCCGTATTCATTCTGTCCCCTGCGTAGTTTTTCGAACTTTGTCATGGCTTCCTCTTTCTGTTTCCATTCTATCCGTCCCTCTCTCCAATTCCTTCCTTTCTTCTTCCCGTGCTTCGCTTGCCGTTTTATTGTAGGAGTCTGCGTTTATTTGGTGTGCTCCGCCCCCCTTCGTTTATTTAACATTGTTTGATTCGCTGTCTCTGTCTTTTTTTCTTCTTTTTTCTCTGTCTTTCTCGTGAAGTTTCCTTTTTTCTTCCGCTCTTATTCTCTCTATTCTTTTTTACTCATATTCCTTTTTTTTTTTACTCTTATTTACTGTCTTCTTTCTCTCTAACTTCCTTTTCTTTCTTCTCCCTCCCTCCCTCCCTTCTCCTATGCTCTCCTCTCTTATCCTATCCTCTCCTCTCTTATCCTATCCTATCCTATCCTCTCTTATCCTCTCCTCTCCTCTCCTCTCCTCTTCTCCTCTCTCTCTCTCTCTCTCTCTCTCTCTCTCTCTCTCTCTCTCTCTCTCTCTCTCTCTCTCTCTCTCTCTCTCTCTCTCTCCTTTTCCCTCTCCATCCTTTGTTTTCCCTTGATGTTTAATCCCTTCGAATGGTATTGAGGTTTGAATATTGTGTTGAGGTGATGTTATTCCAAGCACGCGTACCTACATATATAAGATAATTTCCTCTCTTCGTATTGTTTTCTTATCAATCGTGTTCTGTCTTTCTTCCTCTTCCCTCCCTTGTTTCATATTTCCCCTCATTTCGTCATTTTTCCCGTCGATGGGAGGGAATGCGCGGAGGGAAGGATGAGCGATAGGCGAAAGAATGGGGTGGCATGGAAGGCAGAATAAAGGCAGGAGGCAAAGAAGGGAAATCGGAGCATAAGGCAGAATGAAGCGAGAGAGAAGCAAAGAGGAGAGAGAGCACGAAGCGAGAGAGAATCAAAGGGAGGAGGAGAGCACGAAGCGAGAGAGAATCAAAGGGAGGAGGAGAGCACGAAGCGAGAGAGAACAAAGGGAGGAGGAGAGCACGAAGCGAGAGAAGCAAAGGGAGGAGGAGAGCACGAAGCGAGAGAGAAGCAAAGGGAGGAGGAGAGCACGAAGCGAGAGAGAAGCAAAGGGAGGAGGAGAGCACGAAGCGAGAGAGAAGCAAAGGGAGGAGGAGAGCACGAAGCGAGAGAGAAGCAAAGGGAGGAGGAGAGCACGAAGCGAGAGAGGAGCAAAGGGAGGAGGAGAGCACGAAGCGAGAGAGGAGCAAAGGGAGGAGGAGAGCACGAAGCGAGAGAGAAGCAAAGGGAGGAGGAGAGCACGAAGCGAGAGAGAAGCAAAGGGAGGAGGAGAGCACGAAGCGACTGAGCTTCCGACTCTCGCGCTTCTCGCTGGTCTCAACTTCAACTTTCTTTTTCATTGACCTTGCTCAGGTTGCTCTCTCCTCGCTGCCCTCTCGGTACCCTCTTCCCTTGTTCTCATTTGGTACTTTCCATCGGTACTTTATATTGGTACCCTCTCTTCGGTGCCTTGTGTTGGTACCTTATATTGGTAACCTCTCTTGATGCCTACTCTTGGTACCTTTCATTGGTAGCCTCTCGTGGTGCCTTGTATTGGTACCTTATATTGGTAACCTCTCTTGATGCCTTCCATGGTAAGCTGCCCTCTCGTAGTACCTTTCATTGGTAGCCTCTCTCGGCGCCACTGTATGCCGCTCGATTCTCCCTTCCGTGTCCCTTCTTGGTATCCTTGGTTTTCCCCGTCCTCTCCTGGCAGCGATTACTCCTTGTTCCCTTCTTGGTATTCCCTCTCAAGTGCCCTCCTCCGCCCCTCTCGCGTCTCTCCTCTCCCCTGTTCTACATCTCTTCTCCTTCCTCCTCCATCCTCCTCGTTCCCCTTCCTCTCCAATTTCTCCCTGTTCCGTTTCCTCTCCTTGCTGCTCCTCCTCTTCTTCTTCCTTCTCCTTGCTGCTCCTCTTCTTCTTCCTTCTCCTTCTCCTCCTCTTTTTTTTTCTTCCTCTTTTTTTTCTTCCTTTTCCTCCTCCTTCCTCCTTTCCCCTCTTCTTCTTTCTTCTCCTCCTTCCTCTTTTTCTTCTTCTTCCGCCTCCTCCTGCTCCTCTTCTTTCTTCTCCTCCTGCTCTTCCTCCTCCTCCTCCTCCTCCTCCTGCTCCTGTTCCTCTACCTCCTCCTGCCCCTCCACCTCTTCCTCCTCCTCCTCCTCCTCCTCCTCCTCCTCCTCCTCCTCCTCCTCCTCCTCCTCCTCCTCCTCCTCCTCCTCCGCACGCACCTCACGATGCCCACTTCCCCCGCTCATTTCCCCTCCTCCTCAACCGGTGCCCTTCTTCCTTCTTCTCAACTCTCATTTCCTCTTCCTTCCCCCTCCCCACACCGCCATGCCCAAGAGGGGAAGAGAGAGAGGGAGAGGGAGAAAGAGAAAGAGAAAGAGAAAGAGAAAGAGAAAGAGAAAGAGAGAGAGAGAGAGAGAGAGAGAGAGAGAGAGAGAGGAGAGAGAGAGAGAGAGAGAGAGAGAAAGAGAAGAGAAAAGGGAAAAGAGAAAAGAAAGAAAAAGAGAAGAAGAAAGAAGAGAGAGAGAAGAAGAGAAAGAGAAGAAGAAAAGAGAGAGAAAAGAATAGGAAAAATAATTTTTAAGTTTATCAGCGGGGGGGGAAGGGGGGAGACGGGGGGGAAAAAAAAAAAACGAAAAAAAAAATTTAAATGTGGAATTTAGTTATTAAAAATCGGGGGAGGAAGAGAGATAAAGGGGGAGAGGCAAAAGGGGGAAGGGGGAGGGGAAGGGGGGGGAAATAGGAAAAAAAAGTATTATAAGGGAGTTTAGTTGATCAGAAATTCAGGTCGAAGACTTTAAACAGGATCGCCGCTGACTGGACGGAATCGGACGTGTAATGGGGCCTGAGTGGAATGGCTTATGGCCTCCATGGGGGAAGGGGGGAGGGAGGGGGGAAAGGGAAAAGGGGGGGGGGGGAAGGAGGGGTAAAGGGGAGGGTGGAGGGGGAGAGGGAAGGAAGATAGAGGGGGAGGGGGGAAGGGGGGAAGGGGTGGGGGGGGAAGAAGGGGGGGGGGGGGGGGGGAAGGGGTAATAAGGGGAAGGTGGAAGGGGGAGGAAGGAGGGTAGAGGGGAAGGGGGAGCTGGAAGGAAGGTGGGGTGGGGGGAGAATGGGGGGCGGGAAGGGGGTAGGGGAAGGGAGATGCGAGGTAGATTGGGGGTAAAGAGGGATGGTGGTGGAGGGGACGGGGGGGGAGGGGGGAGTGGTGGGGGGTGAGAGGAATGGGGAGGTGGAGCGAAGGGGAGGGTCGGGTAGTGAGTGGAAATGGAAGGAGGGCGAGGCGGAAGGTCGGGTGGAGGGGGAAAAGGGGAAGAAGGAGAAAAGAAAAAACAAAGAAAAAAGGGGAATGGGAGAGTCGGGAGGGAAGAAAAGGGAAGCGGGCTGAGTGGAACTAGAGGTGGAAAAAGGAGTGGAATGGAATGGCGGTGAGTGGAGTGGGTGGAGACGGAAGGTGGAAGTTTATGTGGCAGGACGCGAGGAGTGGAAGGAATGGTGAGGGAGAGGGGGGGTGAAGGGGGTGGGGGGTACGACGAAAAGGAGGGAAGAGAGCAAAATAAAAAATTAAGCTTAAGAGAGCAGAAATAGAACACGGGCGTAACTGCTCTTCGTCGGGATATTGGGAATCAGAGAAAGAAAGGAAGGGATGGAGAGAGGGAGAAGGAGAGAGAGAGAGAAAGAAAGAAAGAAAGAAAGAGAAAAAGAAAGAAAAAGGGAGAAAGAAACAATGGGAGAGATAGAGATAAATAAATTAATTAAGAAAGAAAGAGAGAAAGCAGGGCAGAAAGAGGAAGAGAGAGAAAAAAAAAGGAAGAAAGAGAGAGAGATAGAGAGATACAAAGGCGAAGGGATACCGTAAGAAAGGCGAAGATTAGGGCGAAGAGAGTCTTAGTGAGCGGAAGGGGAGAACAAGGTGAATGGAGAGTCTTTAATGAACTGCTTTGTGGCGAATGAGGGGAGAGGAGAGAGGGAAGAAGAAAGGGGAGGGAAGGGAAGAGAGGGAATGAGGGAGGGGAAGGTTGAGGGGAAAGATGGAGGTAAAAGAGGGAGAATGAGAATGAGAATAAGGAAGAGGGAAGGGGAGGAGTTGGAGGTGGTAGTGAAGGATGGGAAGGAAGAGAGAGAGAGAGAGAGAGAGAGAGAGAGAGAGAGAGAGAGAGAGAGAGAGAGAGAGAGAGAGAGAGAGAGAGAACGCTTTGATTGACTTTTAAGGCATTGCCTGCGTCCAAAGAAATTGTTAAATTCTATCAATGCCTAAACCCTTCCACCTCCCCTTCTCCCCCTCTCCCCTTCTCCCCCTCTCCCCTTCTCCCCCTTCCCTTCCCCGACGTTCATCCTCCCTCCTTCCCTTCCCCGACGTTCATCCTCCCTCCTTCCCTCCGTACCCCTATCCTTCCTCACTTCCCCCCTTCCTCCTGACCCTCCACCTCCTACCCCCTCCTCCTCCTCCTTCTTCTTCTTCCCCCCTTCCCCATTACCTCTCCTCCCCCTAACTCACTCTCTCCACCTCCCCTCTTCCCCTCCCCATTCCAACTGCTCCCCTCTCCCCCCTTCCTCCCCCCCTTCCTCCCCATTACACCTCCTCCCCCTCCCACCCTTCCTCCCATTACACCTCCTCCCCCTCCCCCTCCCCCCTTCCTCCCCATCCCGCCTCCATTGCCTCATAAAGGTCATAGGAACTCTACCGCGTTGCTGGCATGTTGCGCTACGTGATCGGAAACCGCAAGTTGATTATGAAGTTTCTTCTCTCTCTCTCTCTGTCTGTCTGTCTGTCTGTCTGTCTGTAATGTCTGTTTCCTCGTGAATGAATTTATTTGTACGTGTGTTTGTGTATGTACGTTCTGTGTGTATGGACATCGAGCCTATATACAAATGCTTTTAGATTTTTATGTCTTTACTTGTACCCATAATTATACCCACACCTTTATATACATATACACATGCACTTGCAGAGACACATACACATATATACATATGCATATATATATATACACACATATATGTATGTTTTGAGCGTGTGCGTGTGTTTGTCTGTCTGTGTACGTGCTTGGCTGTGTGTGTCTGCGTGCGCGTGTGAGGATAGTCACGCGCGTGTGTGTTTGTGCGTGTTCATGTATTTCCAGCATTATTTATTAAAGGATCAGCCTTCATGCGCTTGACGAGCTAGACTTCCCAGAAGAACACCTGTCATGATTAGAAGAAAGTGATTCGACGCGATTCGGGCGTGAGTGACGGCTGGGGCGGCGGCGTGCGGATGAAGACGGATGCTGTCTTCATCTGGCTCTTGGATCTCTCTCTCTTTCTTTCTCTCTTTCTTTCTCCCCTCCCTCTTTCTCTCTTTCTTTCTCTTTCTTTCTCTCTTTCTTTCTCTCTTTCTTTCTTCTTCTTTCTTTTTTTTCTTTCTTTCTTACTTTCTTCTTTCTTTCTTCTTCTTCTCTCTCTCTCTCTCTCCCCTCTCTCTCTCTCTCTCTCTCTTCCCCCCTCCCCTCCTCGCCATATCTCTCTTTTCTTCTCTCTCTCTCTCTTTCTCTTTCTTTCTTTCTCTCTCTCTTTCTCTCTCTCTCTCTTTCTCTCTTTTTTTTCTCCTTGATCATTTCTTTCCTGTCTTTCTTTCCTTCTTCTTTCCTTTTCCCCCTTTCTTTCTCTCATCCTTCTATTCTCCTCTCTTTCTTTCTCTCTTTCTTTCCTCCCCTCTCTCTCCCCCTCGTCCTCTCCTCTCCTCTCTCTCTTTCCCCTCTCCTCTCTCTCTCTCTCTCTCTCTCTCATCTTCTCCTCTCTCTCTCTCTTTCCTCCTCTCTCTCCCTTTCTTTTCTTTCTTTCTTTCCTCTTCTTTCTTCCCCTTTTTTTCTTTCTTTCTTTCTCCTCTTTCTTCTTTCTTTTCTTCTTTCTTCTCTTTCTCTCTTCTCTTCTCTCTCTCCTCTCTTTCTCTCTCTCTCTCCTCTCTCTCATCTCCTACTCCCCTCGTCCTCTCTCTCTCTCTCTCTCTCTCTCTCTCTCCTCTCTCTCTCCTTTATTTATGCTATTTTCAGTTCCTGTTTGTCTTGCATTTCATTCGCATTTCTTTTTCTCGATCTCTTTTCTCTGTTCTTCCTGTCCCTGTATCGACGGTATGTTCTTCTTTCTCGACTAAGTGTTCTTCCTCCTTCTCCTCCTGAACTTTTTCCTCTTCCTTCTCTTCCTCCATCTTTTTTCATTTCCTCTTCCTCCACCCCTCCTCTTTCTCCTTCTCCACCCCTCCTTCTCCTTTTCCTCCTTCTCCTTCTTCTCCTCCTCCTCCTCCTCCTCCTCCTCCTCCCAATTCCCCATCCCCTTCCCAATTCCTCATACATCCTCCTCCTCCTCTGTCTCCTCCTCCTCCTCCTCCTCCTCTGTCTCCTCCTCTGTCTCCTCCTCCTCCTCCTCCTCCTCCTCCTCTGTCTCCTCCTCCTCCTCCTTCACACCACTACATCAGCCTCCCCGTCATCTTCACCACCATTACATCACCCTCTCGCGTTCCATTCCACGTTCCTGGCCGACAGACCCGCGTGGAACGGCGTGCGCACGAGGAGCTTCACGTGTCACCCGTGGTTCGGAGGTGGGGAGTGGGGAGGGGGGGGGGGTTGAGGGGGTAAAAGGATAAGGGAGGGGGGGTCTGGGGAAGGAAGGGGGTAAGAGGGCGGCCCTGGTGGACGCGTGCCAGGAATGGTTCTTCTTCTTCTTCTTCTTCTTCGTCTTCTTCCTGTTTCTGTCCGTGTGTTTTTCTTTCTTTTTACTGCATCGTGTATTTTAAGAGCCTTCTCCTCCACATTTCTCTCCTCCTCCTCCCCTTCCTAATCTTCTTCCTTCTCCTCTTCCTCCTCCACCACCACATTTCTCTCCTCGTCTTCCTCCTCTTTTTCCTCCTCCTCCTCCTCCACCCTTTTCTTTTCCTCTTCCTTCTCCTCCTCCCTCTCCACTCTTTCCCCCTCCTCCTCCTGTTCCCTCTCCTCCTTCCCTTCCCCTTCCCCCTCCTCCCCCTCTTCCCCCTCCTCCTTCTCCTTCTCTTCCTCCTCCTCCTCCTCCCTCTCCTCCTCCTCCTCCTCCTCCTCCTCCTCCTCCTCCTCCTCCTCCTCCTCCTTCCGTAGCCCGAGCGGTGAGAACATATGAGATAACCTATTAGAAATTGCGAGGCAGATTTAAGTGGAGAGAGAAAAAGGAATGAAAGAAAAAAAAATAAAGATAAAAAAAAATCTGATCCTTGAGATAAATTTCGTGAAGGCGTCTTCCTGTTTCTCTTCTTCCTTCATCTCTCTACTTTTCCTTCCTGCTTTCTGTCATCCCCCTTCTCCTCCTCCTCCTTGCCTCTCATTCCCTTGTCATTCCATGACTTTCCTCTCTCCTTGTTCCCTCTCCTCCTCTCTACCCTCTACTCTCCTCTCCCTCGCTTTCTCTCCACTCTCCCCTCTCCTCCTCCTCCTCCTCCTCCTCCTCCTCCTCCTCCTCCTCCTCCGTCACCTTTCTTCTCCATCCTCTCTCCGCCCCTCCTCCCTCTCCCCCGTCCTCCCTCTTCCCCCCTCTGCCCCCCCTCACTCCCCCTGATCCTCTCTCGCATGCCACTGACCTGTGGTTTAAAACCAGACGGGCATTTTTATCTCTCTCTCTACCTCTCTCTCTGTTTCTCTCTCTCACTCTCTCTCTCCCACACGCTTTCTGCAACAGGTTTTCCTCGGCTGGCTGGAACCATTACTCCGACAGGATCACCGAAAGAGTTCATGCACTGCGCTCTCTCTCTCTCTCTCTCTCTCTCTCTCTCTCTCTCTCTCTCTCTCTCTCTCATCTTCTCTCTCTCTCTCTCTCTCTCCCCTCTCTCCCTCTCTCTCTCCTCTCTCTCCATCTCTCTCTCCATCTCTCTCTCCATCTCTCTCTCCATCTCTCTCTCTCTCTCCCTCCCTCTCTCTCCTCTCATCGGTCTTTTTTCTTCCTCCTTTTCTCATTGCTCTTATTTTGTCCATTTCTTCATACCCTCCCTCCACCCTACCTACCCTCCCTCCCCTTCTTACCCATCCTGTACCGTTCTTCTTATGTGCTATAAAGTGACCTCCCTAATGCATACCTTATAAGGTTGGTTGTCGGGAAAAGAGCTCGAAGGAAGAGGGGAGAGGGCGGGGAAGAGGGAGGGGGAAAGGGGGAGGGCGGGGAAGAGGGAGGGGGGAAAGGGGGAGGGCGGGGAAGAGGGAGGGGGAAAGGAAGGAGGTTGGGGACGAGGGAATGGGGGAAAGGGGGAAAGGATAAGGTAATAAATTTAGGGTTGGAGTGTTTCGTTCGGTGGTGTCGTCCGTGCGAACAAACAGAACGTCTAGGTACTGTTCTCCAGATGATATATCCCCCCCCCACATCTTCAAAGAGAATGTTATGTCGTCCCTCTCTTTCTCCCCTTCCTATCCTTAGGTCATCGTCTTCCACTTCCCAATCCCTTTCCTCTTGCCCATCCCCTCCCCCTCCCCCCCTCCCCCTCCCCCCCATCTCATCCCCCTTACCTCCTCTCTCACGACTGCCCTCTCTCTTATTCCGCACCCCTTCTTTCTCTCTCTCTCTCTCTCTCTCTCTCTCTCTCTCTCTCTCTCTCTCTCTCTCTCTCTCTCTCTCTCTCTCTCTCTCTCTCTCTCTCTCTCTCTCACCTCCTCTCTCCTCCTCCTCTTCTCATCCTCTTCTCCTCCTCCTTCTCCGCACACCCCCTTCTTTCCCCCCCCCTGCCACCCCCCCCTTCTCCCACATCCACCCTCTTCCCCCCACCGCTGGCCGACGCGTCTGGCCTCTCCCGCCACGACTCTAATCCTCTACAAGGCCTCTTTCCCGAGCCGAATAGCAAGACAAACAACCCCGCGCGCTGACGACGACGACGACGACGACGGCGATGGTGACGACGGCGATGGTGATGACGACGATGGTGACGACGACTGCGGTGACATTGATGACGGCGACGTATAAAAGTGCTGACTACGACCGCCATGATATATTGCTCTGAAGACGATGTCCATGGCATATTGTGCAGACTACAACGGCGACGACGACTGTAAAGCTATAACGACGACGTCGTTTTGTGCTGACGACGACGACGACGACGATGACGATGGCGATAAGGCCGCGACAACGACCTCACGAACGCTACCCAGCAGGGAGACGGGGAGACGGGGTGATAAAGCGTGACCAAGGGAGAGAGAGGAAGAAATGCGGGGGGGATTAAAAGAGATGGCGCTAATGCGTGGCAAGGGACAATGGAGGAGAGAGTAAAAGTTTCAAGCAGACGGAGTGGGAGAGGGGAATAGGTGAGTCGAGTGCTTGAGAACGGGAGATAAGGGGAAAGGAGAGAGAAGGTGAAACTGCCTGATAAAGAAGATAGGGACAAAAGGGGAGGGAAAAGGTGGATAGCAGAAGAGAAGGAGGAAGTAGAGTGGCAAGTGTGATGAGTGCAAGGGGAAAAGGGGAGAAAGAGAGTGTGTGATTTCGCATGGTAAAGGGGGAAGGAGTAGAGGGAAGAGGTGCTAAACAGACAGAGAATAAAGGGGGAGAGAGATGATAGGGACCGTGGACAAGTGCTACGACACGGACGGAAATGGGAGAATGAGAGTAGGTGATAAAGAAGGGGGTGGGGGGATGGAGAACATAAAGAAGATAGGTGTCAGTGAAACTGCGAAGAAATGCGAAGGAAGATACAATGATAGAGGGTAAACAATGCTTTCAAGGGGAATGGAAAGAATGACAGGAGATAATGAATAAAGAGGGATGTACACAGATGATGAATGTAAGAGAAAGGGAAAGGGAGACTGAGACAAAGACATTTGATGGAGAAAAGAATAAGAGTAGGTAAGACTAACACATTTTAGCCTGATTGTAACAAAATCGATCCCCAAATGTAACAAAAGGTAGCTTTACACCCCCTACCCCGGGTCTCCCCTTCTCCCCTCTCTCTCCCTTCCCCTCTTTCCTCCTCCCCTCCCCTACTATCTCCCTTCCCCCTCCTCTCCTCCCCTACTGTCTCCCTTCCCCTCCTCCCCTTCCCCTCTTGCAATCTCCCCTCTCGCGCTCGAAGCTTCAGTATCGTATATTGTTTGTTTTAATTCCGTTTGGAATCGCTTTGAATTCATGCTAACTGCAGCTGGGGGCGGAATGGGGGGAGGGGGAGGGGAGGTTGGGGTAGGGGAAGGAGAGAGGCGCTGGAATATCTGTGTGGTATTAGGGAATGGAGGGCGAATGTGATAAGGGAAGGGAGGGGAAGAGAGGAGGAGGAGAGGGGAGTGTGAAAGGGGTATATGGAAGAGGGGGAGAAAGAGAGAGGATGGTGGATAGATTCTAAGGAGGGAAAATAAGGAGGAGGGGAAGAAAAGAGGGAGAAAGATAGAAAGGAGGACGAAGGGGGAATGAGGAGGGAATGTGATAAGGGGGATAGAAGAAAGAGAATGAAAGGTAAATATAAAAGAGAAAGGGGAAATAGAGAGGAGAGGAGGAGTAGCGAAGGAAGAGCAAATATGGAAAGGAATAGAAGAAGGAGGGAGAGAGACCAATCATGGAAAGGAATACGAGGAGGAGGGAAGAGAGGAAATGAAAGAGAATGGGTGGATGTGGAGGGGCATAGAAGGGGGCGGGGCCATCGAGGCCAGCTGGCCCCACGCAAGGCAGGTGGAGCGAAGGAATTTCCTCGCGGCCGAGTGTGGGTTTGTGCGGGATTTATGGGGCGCGCTGCCCGGGCGTCTCGGGGGGGGGGGGGGTATCTTTGCCCTTTTTAGCTCCGTCTGCTTTTCTTCTTCTTCTGCTTCTTCTGCTTTTTTTTTTCTTCTGCTTCTGCTGCTTCTTTTTCTTCTTCGTCTTCTTCGTTTTCTTCGTTTTCTTCGTTTTCTTCTGCTTCTACCTCCTTTATCTCCTCCTCCTTGTCCACTTAACATGGAACGAGGATATGGGGGTCATTGTAATAGGGGGGGGGGGTGTTCTCTACAAGTAATGCACGCTCGCAAGCACTCGCACGCACAAACAAGCATAAACAAACACATACAAACACAAACGAGCACAAGCAAGCATAAACAAATACAAGAACAAACAAACACAGACAAGCGCAAACAAACACAAACAGAGACGAACAAGCACAAGCAAGCACAGGCACGTTGAAAGCACACATGCAAATGCTTTCAGTGACACAGGAACGCCAATTGATATTTATTTATTGCTTTGTGACCGAAAATAATAACGACTTGATATGAAAAAAAGAAAAACGTTATCAAATTGATATTTATTGTTATCGTTTTTTTATTATTAAAATAACGATTTGTTAAAAAAAAAAAATCAAAATTATATATTTTTTCATTATAAATAGACCAAAAATAATAACGATTTGACCAAAAAAAGTTATCAAAATTATATTTATTATTGTTTTTGTTAATGACGATTTGATCTTTATTCTTATTGCATTATGTTTCAAAATGTTTCATCATAGGCGGTGTTTTTTTCGATTAGAACGTTATTTATTGATTTTTTTTAAATGTCATTTTCTTTTTTTTACGTCTACGTCGAATATTAGTATTTTAGTTTGAATTGTATTCGGTGTTTTGTGTATTCAGATGAGGTTGGACATTGCTGAAATGAATAGTATTAAATATGAACAAATATGCAGGTAAATAAGAAACAAAGTAAGCTAATTGGAAGATTAATCGAGAAGATATGCAAATAAAGGTAAATGATGAACAGGTGATTTAAAGAATGTGGATTAATGTAATAGTAAGTAGATAAATAGCCAAAAATAGAGGAATCCGATAAACGAGAAAATGAAGGAAATTAATAAAAGGAGCAAACTGCTTTCCCGGGGAATTGAGAGGAAGGTTTCGGTGGCGGAGGGAGTTGGATGCGCTCGCCCCCCCCTCTCCCTTTCTCTCTCTCTCCCTTTGTATCTACCCCCTTTCTGTCTCTCTCTCTCGCTCTCGCTCTCTCTCTCTCGCTCGCTCTCGCTCTCTCTCTCGCTCTCTCTCTCTCTCTCTCTCTCTCTCTCTCTCTCTCTCTCTCTCTCTCTCTCTCTCTCTCTCTCTCTCTCTCTCTCTCGTCTCTCTCTCCTCTCTCTCTCTCTCTCTCTCTCTCTCTCTCCTCTCTCTCTTCTCTCTCTCTCTCTCTCTTTCTCTCTCTCTCTTCTCCTCTCTCTCTCTCTCTCTCTCTCTCTCTCTCTCTCTCTCTCTCTCTCTCTCTCTCTCTCTCTCTCTCTCTC
>NC_051426.1:32140854-32144935 GCF_015228065.2 Penaeus monodon
TGATAATGATGATGATAAGACAAAGGCAACTCAGAGCACAACCCCCTCCTTCCCCTCCCCCTCCTCTTTACCCCCTCCCCTTTACCCCCCTCCCCACAATGCAGCCGGACAAGAGCACAACCCGGATATAGAGACCGCTCTCATTAAGCGAAGCGGGACGGAAGAAACTCGTGAATTTTAATTTAATTGCTCTCTGCCTTGATTATCGTAGCGATTGCAATGGCGCATATTTGATTACGAAGGCTAATTAGGATATAATTAAGAGTTGTGGAAGGCTATATGTGTGTGGGAGAGAGGGAGAGGGAGAGAGAGAGAGAGAGAGAGAGAGAGAGAGAGAGAGAGAGAGAGAAGGAGAGAGAAAAAAAGAGAGAGAGAGAGAGAGAAAAAAAAAAAGAGAGAGAGAGAGAGAAAAAAAAAAGAGAGAGAGAGAAAGGAAGAGAGGGATGAAAGAGGAGAGAGGAAAAAGAGAGAGAGAGAGAGAGAGGGGGGGGGGGGAGAGCGAGTCAGTGAGTGAAGGAGTTGGAGTGCAAATGAGGAATGAGTATGAGTCAAAGGGAGGGAGGGAGAGAAAGCTCGGTAGAGATAGACCAGATGGTGAGAGTGAAAGTGAAAGTGAAAGAATGAGAGAGAGAGAGAAAGAGAGAGAGAGAGAGGGAGAGGGAGAGGGAGAGGGAGAAAGAGAAAGAGAAGAGAAAGAAGAGAGAGAGAGAGAGAGAGAGAGAGAGAGAGAGAGAGAGAGAGAGAGAAACAAGTGAATCAGTAAGTCAGTCACTGAGAAAATGAATGAGAATTTCATTGAATCAGAGAAACATACAAAGACAGAGAAAGAGAAAGGGGAAGAGGAAGACGGACTGAATTAGGAAATCCAGTCAGTTAGTGAATTTAGGAAGTTAGCGAATGAGTGGCCAAAAAGAACGAGGAAAGACAGACCTGCAAATGAGCGAATGAGAAAGAAAGCTCAGAGAACAAACGAACGAATGAAGAGATTGAAGCAAAAGAAGAGATAATTCACCGAAAGACCAAGACATTGAGAAGCACCAAGAGGAAATGAATAAAAAAAGAGCTGAATAATAACCAGTAAATAATTAGAAAGTGATTAATACACGTAGGGAAAGCGACAGAAAGGCCGGAGAAACCGTCGTTGGCAGCCGCGAGGTGGTGGTGTCACGTGGCGGTGGCAGGGCTGGCAAGCAAACAAACAACAAACGAATGCAAACAACGACAGTCATGCAATGCCGCTTGCACATCCGTTTCGAGCTTTCGTCTTGCAACTTTCATTTACACTCGATACTGCCTTGGGGAAGGGAGGGGGGGAGGGGAAGGACGGGGAGGGGGAGCATGAATGGATGGTTCATCATTATCATCGTCATTACTATTATTATTAACATTACCAGTAGGGTCATTGCCTTTGTCATTGCCATTATTGCTTTTGTTATCATCACCTTTATCATTATTTTGAGAGGGAGAATAAAAGAGAAGGAGAGGGAGAGGGAGAAGGAGAGGGGAGGGGGGAAGGGGGAAGGGGGAGGGGAGGGGGTGAATTGATGAATTGTTTGATTAAATTCTCTCATTACTTTTTTTTGTAAGTTTTCCTTTGATTGCCTTTTTTCATTCTATTTTCTTTCTTCACTTCCTTTTTTTGGGGGGAATTGTTCATTATTTAGCTCATACATCCGGATTAATTTGATTTTCGTAGAATAAATGAAAATAAGAATAGGGATTATGCATCTGATAAGGCACGGAACATGTCGAGACATGATTAATCCTTATATTTGGTCTTGAACACATTAGTATGTACCTTTTTAACAATAGAAAAATGATAAGATATAGATAAAAAGACACAAAGACAGATAAACAAACATATTTCTTTGTTTTTCTTTGTACTTTAGATCACTTTAAGCTTCGTTGTCATGAGTGCTTTGATTGGCATTGTTATGACGTCATAATATAGCATATGTAGTCCGAGTGACGTCATAGATATAGCATATGTAATCCGAGTGACGTCATAGACATAGCATATGTAATCCGAGTGACGTCATAGATATCGCATATGTAATCCAAGTGACGTCACTACGTAATACATGCTACTGTGATGTCGGTTTGGGAAATTTTTGTAAAAATAACACCAGTGGTTTAATTTAAGAGTGTTTTGACTTCATTTTTATTAATGCATGTATGAGATGTCAACCCTGAAATGTACAAAACAACGGGAAATTACTTTTCCTTAAAAAGAAAGAAAGAAAGAAAAGGATGTACATTTCTCGAAAAAAAAAGATCCGGTAAAGTACATTTTTCGGTCTTACTTTTTTTTTTCCTTATTTTTACCTCATCAAATAGAGAGTTCGCAGTTCCCAATTGGCGGGTAAAAAAGTTATGGCGACCGTATGTTCCAATTACTTTTTTCTATTTCTTTTTTCCTCTCTCTCTCTCTCTCTCTTTTTTTTTTTTTTTTTTTTTTTTTTTTTTTTTTACTTTTTCGGTGTGCTATTAAAAGTTTCGAGTTCATAGGGACGTGGTTAAGAGGTATTGTCGGGATGTAAGTAGGATATATTTTGGAATTTGGCGAGTTTTTAATGGGGAGAAAGAGTGCGGGGGGGGGGGATGGGGAGGGGAGGGGAGGGATGGGGAGGAAGGGGGTGGAAGGAGGGAGAGATAAGTGTGTGAGGTGGAGCGGGAGGCAGACAGGCAGACAGGCATGTAAGTAGGTAAGTAAGCAGAGAGACAGGCAGACAGACAGACAGAGAGACAGGCAGACAGACAGACAGATATACAGACAGACAGACAGACAGAGGAAGACAGATAGACAGATAGACAGACAGATAGACAGACAGACAGACAGACGGAGTAACAGTCAGAATGACAGGCAGAGAGACAGCCAGACAGTTAGACAGACGGAAAGAAAAAAGAATAAAAAAACACAGACAGCCGAATAGAGAAGAAGAGAAATTGAAGGAGAGGACGATAATTCGGAAATATAAAAGAAAAGAAAAGAAAAATTGCCCAGACAGTGAGAAAGAGAAAGGATAAGAATGAGAGAGAGAGAAAAAAAAATGATCGGAAAGGAGTCAAGGAAGAAAGAAAAACGAGAAGAAAAAGAAATAGGTAAGATAATCTTGAGACGAATGAAAGTTGCTTGGGCAAGGAGTGGTATCAGCAAGCAGTACACAGGTTGCATGCATAGAGGTGGGGGGGGGGTAGGTGAGGGGAGGGAGGGAGAGAGAGAGGGGGGGGAGAAAAGGAGAGGAAGAGAGGGGGAAAAGTGGAGGTGATACAGAGGGAGAGGAGGAGGAAAGAGGGAGAGGAGGAGGAAAGATGGAGAGGGGGTGAAAGATGGAGAGGGGGTGAAAGATGGAGTGGTGGAGATGGGGTATGGTGGAGATAGTAGGTGAGGGAGAGTGAAGGGGGGAGGTGAAAAAAGGAGAGGAGGAGGGCGAAGGGGAACTAAGGTGGGCATGGGGCCATTGGGGTAGGGGTTGGGGTGGGGGTAGAAGTGGGGTGGGGGGAAGGGGGGGAACCCACCACAGTTACGAAAACTTCTGGTATAATATACTGGTGAAATGTCGCCTTTTTCTCTCTTTCTCTCACTTTTTTTTTCTTTGCAAAGCCGGTTGAGGTTCGAAAGCACGTTTTTCGTGATGTGATAGGTGTCCGGTCATTGTGTAAAAGTTTTTGTTTCGTTATTATTATTATTATCATTATTAATCAAGTGTTTTAGGAATTTGTTTTGTTTATTTTTAAGTGCGAGCGCGCACGCACACGCACACGCACACGCGCGCGCACACACACACACACACACACACACACACACACACACACACACACACACACACACACACACATATGTAATATATATATGTATAAATATTTTACGATTCAGAGGAAGAGAGGATACGAGGGCAAGAGGTGGATAATTAGATGTAGAAACAGAACACGAAGAACGAACGGGAAGGCAGAGGAGAAAGGAAAATTACAGAGGGAAGGAATGGAAGGGCGATGCTGACCGTTAATTACTCGTATAATGACTCTTATGAGGCATTACGAGCATTTTTATTTATTTATTTATTTGTGTGTGTGTGTGTGT
>NC_051426.1:32145035-32150035 GCF_015228065.2 Penaeus monodon
TATATATATATTAATATATATATATATATAATATATTAATATATATATATATATATAATTATATATATATTATATATATATATATAGATATATGTATAATATATATATATATATATATTATTAATATAATATATATTATATATATTATAATATATATATATATATATATTATATATATATATATAATATATATATATATATATATATATATATATATTATATATAATATATATACACACACACACACACACACACACACACACACACACACCACACACACACACACACACACACACACACACACACACACACACACACACACACACACACACACACAGACACACACACACACACACACACACACACATATATACACACACTTTTTTTTAGATAAGGAGGAGAGTTACATGGCAAAGCTAGACCACATAATCCGAGAACGGAGTAAAAGGGGAGTTTGCTATAGTGAATGGAGAGTTAATGATGGGTGGGAATGAATGGTAGAACTTCAAAAAAAAAGATCGGTCGACATGGCTCGTTAAACCTTTTTTTTTTTTGAAACTGCTCAAGTATATCGGCAGGGTGACTGACACCTCCAAGTGTGAAATCGCCACCCTGCATTAATTATTCATCACCAGCGTGGATCGGTGAGTCCTCGAGCACGCCAGCCTCGTCTCCTGCTAATGTGTTTATCCGACAAACAGGGACGCATAGAAGTCAAGGGACGAGTGTAAACAAATTTGGAATATCTTTGTGCACTCCGGGTGTCGTGTGGGTGTGTTTGGGTTGCCTCGGTGCTGCGGTCTGGATGGCTGTCTGTGTGTGTCTGTTTGTTTGTGTGCGTGTGTTAGTTTGTGTCTGGTTTCGGGTCGTTTTTCTTATTGTTTTTTTTTGTGCGTCTTGTGTGTATTACTGCCCGTGTTTGTCATTTTTTTCTCTGCCATGTGTCTTCTCTCTCTCTCTCTCTCTCTCTCTCTCTCTCTCTCTCTCTCTCTCTCTCTCTCTCTCTCTCTCTCTCTCTCTCTCCTCTTAGAGACAGACAGACAGACTGACAATCAGACAGAGACAGAGACGGACAGTAACAGACAGAGAGAGATTGTACATCAGCCTGCATACACGCATAATGCTCGCATACACACACAATTTTGTTTATGCGCACATAACCCTACTGTATATATCTATGCAGTTGGGCGCTCGGTAAACCCTTGTCAGAACTTGCACAAGGAGTTCTTAACCGAGGGCAGCCGGGACGAGGGAAAGGGAGGGAAGGGGAGGAAGGGAGAGTGAGGGGAGAGGAGGAGGAAGAAGAGATGTAGAAAGGATGGAGGGAGAAGAGGGAATAGGGGAGAGAAGGAGGTTAAGAGGCAGAGAGGGGAGAAGAGGAGGAGACGAGGTAGAGAGGGGAGGGAGCAGGGAAAGGAGAGGGGAGAGAGAGAGAAGGAGGAGGAGGATGGAGAACCTGGAAGAAAGAAGGGAAGGGTGGAAGAAGAGAGATGGGAAAATGGCGGAGGGGAAGAGAGGGAAATGGAAATGAGGAGAGAAAGGTGAATCTGGGTGAATGGAAGAAAGGTGTAGAGAGAGAAGAGAATGGGAAGAAGAAGAAGGAGAGAGAGAGAGAGAGAGAGAGAGAGAGAGAGAGAGAGAGAGAGAGAGAGAGAGAGAGAGAGAGAGAGAGAGAGAGAGAGAGAGAGAGAGAGCAGGAAAAGGGGGGAGGGGAGGAAGGGCCATGTGGAAGCCAAAAACCCAGCGAACGGAAGTAAACATCTCCATTTACGTATTCATTGGCTAAATGATATGGCGTGGGGCAGTTTTTATTCATTTATTGTCATCATTATTTTTACGTTTAGCGTTTTTGTGGTTATGACTATTTTTTTTACGATTATTACTATCGCTGTTATTATTTTCGTCATCATCATAGGTGTTATTGTTTTTATTGTTATTGCTGTTAATTGTTCGTATTATATCATTGATGTTATTTTCATTGTTATTTTATATATTGGTTTGATTTATTATTATTATTATTATTATTATTATTATTATTATTATTATTATTATTGTTATTAATAATGTTATTGTTGTTAATATTATTATTATTAACATTATTATTATTACTATCATTGTTATTGTCATCATCATCATCATCATCATCATCATCATCATCATCATCATCATCATCATCATCATCATCATCATCATCATCATCATCATCATCGTTATTATATTCACTTTATTCTTATTTTTACTTAGTCGTCTTTTTCGATAAAGAGTATTTTACCTCACAGCGCGTCATAAAAGCTGAATTTCGAATATCCGGCATTCATGCATTTATTCCAAAAGCGAACATAATACACACACACAAACACACACAAACACACACACACACACACACACACACACACACACACACACACACACACACACACACACACACACACACACACACACACACACACACACACACACACAACACACACACACACACACACACACACACACACACACACACACACACACACACACACACACACACACACACACACACATATACGATTAAGTTCCGTATTACTCCTGCTCCCAGACCTTCGATACGGGACTCGCTTGAATGCCGAACGAATCTCGACCCTATTGCGGATTGGGCCTAAGGTCCGGTTTAGCGTGTCGCGTCACTTATTTTTATTTCTATTTCTATTTCCATCGCCTATTGACAAATTATTTGGCTTTTGTGCCTGACTTGCGACGGATTATGGGGCTGTGTGTATGCTTTTGCGTTTTTCTTTTCTTCATTTGTTTAAGAGGGGTTTTATGTCTGTCTGTCTGCCTGTCTGTCTGCCTGTCTGTCTGTCTGCCTGTCTGTCTGCCTGTCTGTCTGCCTGTCTTGCCTGTCTTGGTGTGTGTGTGTGTGTGTGTGTGTGTGTGTGTGTGTGTGTGTGTGTGTGTGTGTGTGTGTGTGTGTGGTGTGTGTGAGAGAGAGAGAGAGAGAGAGAGAGAGAGAGAGAGAGAGAGAGAGAGAGAGAGAGAGAGAGAGAGAGAGAGAGAGAGAGAGACTATGTAATAGGTGTGTGAGCGTGCATACGTATATGTACGTATATGTGCACACACATGCACAGTTGCAAGAATGTGAGCCACGATCTCCATCCATTCGATGCAGTTTGGTTGTTTACGCTGTTTTTCCTCGGGACGATGATACTCGTTCGGTGTATCATAATAAATATATTTTTTTCTTCTCTTTTCTGTTTTCATTCTTCTATCGGCGAGATGGCGGCGGCGTGCTCGAAGGCAAGCGGTGGAATGTTGCAGATGCCACGGCGTTGTTGCAATGTTGTGGCTGTTGCTCGTCGGTGTTGCCAGTGTTGCAGGTGGAGGGTTGACATTTTCTCCGGAGATTGGTCGTTGTTTCTTTTCTTTTATTTCAGGGTTGGGGAAGCGGGGGGGAGGGGGGAGGGGGGGCTGGCATGTCGGGATTCGGGCTTTTAATTATTCGGTTTTCTCTCTATTATCTTTTTTCTTTCTTTTTTTCATGTTGGTCCTTTTTTTCTCGTGTCTCTGTCTCTTCGTCTGTCTCTCAGTCTTTTTCCTCTTTCTCTCTCACTCACTCACTCTCCTCTTTGTCTTCCCTTCTCTCTCTTCTCTTGCTACCTCTTTCCTCTTCTTTCAACCCTGTCCCTCTTCTCCTCTTACCTCCCACCCCCATCCCCACCCTCTCCACATCCCCACCCTCCCCACTCCCCACCCTCCCCACAGCCCCACCCTCCCCACAACCCCACTTCCCTACCCTCCCCACATCCCCACCCTCCCCACTTCCCCACAGCCCCATCCTCCCCACGCCCTATGCATTTTGACAGCAACTTCCATTGGGGTTTTTTGCCGCTGCAGGCGCCCGCAACGGAAGATGTAACTCGGGGAAGGTATTGCTGACTTATAGACTTCCTAAATTGCTTTTTTTTTCGTTTTTTCTTTTTTTTTCTTTTTTAAGGTTTTGTCTTAAGTTTTGGACTTTGGGATTTTTTTTTTCTTTTTTTCTGCTCGGAAATTTTGTTTGTTTCGTGTTTATTTGTTTTGTTTGTGTGTAGTGCGTTTGTTTGTTTATCGTTTGATTTGTTTTATTTTGTTTTGGTTCGTAGTTTTGGCATGTTATAGTTATTAAACATTAATTATGTAACGTTAGTTAATCATATTGCTAATAGTTATCGGTTTTTATCTGCTATTCTGTTGTTTTTTATACTAGAATTTTGATTTATGGAAGATGGTTATAATATTGATATATTTTATGTACGAAATATGGCTTCTTGTTTAATTGTTGTTTTTGTTGTAGTTGTTTTGTTGTTTAATGATGCTAATTTTTTTGCTAATGGTTCGCCGGTCCCTGTCTGTCGTGGCTAGTGGAAATCACAGTTTATTTGTTCATTTATTTAAGATGTGATCGTTTTTAGGCTATGATTTTATTTTCCTGTTGTTGATCTTCATGATTTTTTTAAGCTATGTTTTTTTTCCTGTTGATCTTGATTTTTCTTTAAGCTGTGTTTTTTTTCCTTCCTGTTCTTGATCTTATCATGATTTTTTAAGCTGTTTTTTTTTTCTTCCTGTTCTTGATCTTATCATGATTTTTTAAGCATTTTTTTTTCTTTCCTGTTCTTGATCTTCATTTAAGCCTCGAAATTCTTGTCTTGTGAGACGAGGTCAGCGGAGGCCGTCGCTCCCGCGGTTCCCGTAAGCGGAGGCGGCCGCTCCCTGCGGGCCGAGCTCGCCTCCGCCGCCTCGTCTGCCTCTTCATTTTCTTCTCCTCCTCTTCGTTTTCCTCTTTTTCGTTTTTGTTTTGCTTTTTTCTGCGTTCTTTGATTCTTGGTATCGTTTCTCGTCCTCTTCGTTTTTTGTTGTTGTTGTTGTTTTTTTGCTTCTCCAGTTCCTTTGAATCTTTAATTTTGCTTCTAATCCTCTTCGTTTTACTCTTTATTTTTTGCTTCTCCTCCTCTTCTTCTGATTCTCAATTTTGTTTCTCCTCCTCC
>NC_051426.1:32165035-32170064 GCF_015228065.2 Penaeus monodon
AGAATATTGATGGAGAGAAGCAGAGAGAGGAGGAAGAAAACGAGAGATGGTTCGTAGAAAAGGACAATGTGGAGAAATGGAAGGAGAGAGAGAGAGAGAGAGAGAGAGAGAGGAGAGAGAATATGAGTGGCTCGCATATAGAGAGATCTACAAATATTTATAGAAGTATGAAAAACAGAATTTAATTTAAGAAACACGAATACGACGACAGCTCTACAAACACACTTCTACAAATGTCACTGATATATTTTTAGGTTGACCCCCCCCCTTTTCTCTCTCTCTCTCTCCCTCTCTCCCCTCTCTCCCCTCTCCCCCCTCCCTCTCCTCCCTCCCCCCCTCCCTCCCTCTTCTCCCCCTCTCTCTCTCTCTCTCCTTTTCTCTCTTCTCTCTTCTCTCTCTCCCCTCTCTCTCTCCTCTCTCTCTCTCTCTCTCTTTTCTCTCCCCCCCCCTCCCCCCTCCCTCCCTCCCCTCCCCCCTCCCCCTCCCCCCCTCCCTCTCTCCCTTCCTCCTCTCCTGTCTCTCCTCTCCTTTCCTTTTTCCTTTTTTTTTTTTTTTCTTTCTTTCTTTCTTATTTTTCACCCTTTCCTGTCACCTACCTGTCTTTACTTTCCTAAAGCCACTTACTCCTCATTCCTCATTCATTTTCTACCCTTCTCTCCTCCGCTCCCTTTCCCCCTCCCCCCCTCCCCCCCTCCCTCCCTCCCTCTTTCCCTCTCTCCTTCTCTCCCTCCTACCTGAAGCTATCCTCTTTTTTTCTTTTGAAGCCACCTAACTTCCCTCTCCCTCCCGGCCATCCCCTGTTTCTTCCTTTCTCCCTTTCCCTCTCTCTCTACCTTCTCCCTTCATCTCCCTCTCCTCCTTCTCCTTCTTCTCTTCCTTCTTCTCCTCCTCCTCCACCTTTTTCTTTTTTTCTTCTCCCCCTCCCCCTCCCCTCCTCCTTTTTCTTCTTCTTTTCTTCTTCTCCTCCTCCTCCTCCTCCCCTCCTCCTCCTCCTCTTTTTCTTCTTCTTCTTCTTCTTTTTCTTTCTCTCCCTCTTAGAGCCATCTAACGCCCTCTACTTCCCCCAACCCATCTCTGTCCCTCTCCCTCTCCCTCCCCATCTCCCAACCTATCCCTCTCCCTCAACACATCACTCAGTCTCCTCCCTCCCCCTCAAACCCATCCTGTCTCCCCCTCTCCCCTTCCCAACCCCCCCCTCCCTTCATCCCCTTTACTCCTCCTCCCCCCCCCCCATCCCCTCCTCCCCCCTCTTCCTCCTCCTCCTCCTCCTCCCCCTCCTCCTCCTCCTCCCCCTCCCCCCTCCTCCCCCCCCTCCTCCTCCTCCTCCTCCCCCTCCTCCTCCCCTTTCCCCCCCCCCCTCCTCCTCCTCCTCCTCCCCCTCCTCCTCCTCCCCCCTCTCCTCTTCCTCCCCCCCCCCCTCCCCCCCTCCTCCTCCTCCCCCCCTCCTCCTCCTCCTCCTCCTCCCTCTCCTCCTCCTCCCCTCCTCTCCCCCCCTCCCCTTAAACACAGGTCACGAAAGGCTTCTGTCAACAAGGCCTTGCCCCAAACCGTAAAAACACGGCAAAACCAGGCGGCGATGGGCCCTTGTGTTTAATCTGATGGTGGTGATGACGAAGGGGGGAGGGGGGGGGGAGGGGAGGGGCGGAGGGGGGGGGGGGGAATCGTCCTGTAATGAGGCTTTGGGTGGAGGGGGAGGGGGGGATAAGTGCTCGGAGGAGGTCGGGGAAGAAAGGGAGGGGAGGGTATTTTGAGGAGGGGAGGGAGGAGGGAGAGAGGGAAGGGGAAGGAAAAGTGGAGTCGGTACTGTGAAGAGGTGGAGAAAACGGAGGAGGAGGAGGAGGTGGTGGTGGAGGTGGGGGTCGAGGTGGGGGTCGAGGTGGAGGTGAAGGTGGAGGTCTAGAAGGAGGGGGGAAGGGGGGGGAAGGAAAGGAGAAGATGGGGAAAAAAGGGGAAAAAATAAGTAAGGCCATAGTTTTATAAAATGGGATAATAAAGGAAATAGATTTAAGATGGAAAAAAGGGGGGAAAATTTGGGGCTTCCTTGGGGGGGCCGGGGAAAAGGGGAAAAAAAGGGGGGGGGGCCCCGGCCCTTAAAGGAGAGCTCCATTTTCCTTTCTTTTTTTCTTTTTTCCCTCTTTTCCTTTTCTTTTCCTTTTTTTTTTTTTTTTTTTTTCTTTCTTTTTTTTTTTTTTTTTTTTTTTTTTTTTTTTTTTTTTTTCCTTTTGTTTTTTTTTTTTTTATTTGTTTTTTTTGTTTTTTTTTTTTTTATTTTTTTTTTTTTTTTGTTTTTTTTTTTTTTTTTTTTTTGGGTTTTTTTTTTGTCTTTGTATTGTTTATAAGTTACATACTAATACAAAATGTTATTTCGGGTAAAGATCGTTCTTTTGATAATCGTGTCAATTAGTGATTGCAAAATAAAGATAAAGAAATAATGATGAGTAAATGCCTTATGCAAAACTGTATATTTATGTATGTATGTATTCATGTATGTGTATGTTTGTATAGATACTGGAAGAATTATACAAATAAAGATAGATAGAATGGATTGATAACAACACAGTCAAGTAAAGAGGGAGGTAAATAGAAGAAATGAGGAGTTAGCGAAGTGGATAAATACAGGAATTGGAAAACAAAGAAGTCAAGAGAAAATGCAAGAGCAGAGAAAACAATATAGATTTGGAGGGAAAGAAAGGGGAATAAAAACAGAATGGAGAGAACGAGTTAAAAAATAAAGAACTAGGAGAAAAGATACAAAAAAAAAACTAGAAAAGGGGAGAGAGAGAGAGTGATGAAGTAAGAGAAAAGTAAGAGTGAGAGTGAGAGGAAGGGGAGAGTGAATGAGAGAAGAGAGAAAGTTGAGAGAGAGAGAGGAAAAGAAGAGAGTGAGAGTGGAGTGAGAGTGAAGTGAGATGGGGGGAGAAGAGAGTAAAGGGGAGGAGAGGGGAGAGAGAAAAGGAGGGAGAGAGAGAAGGAGAGAAAGAGAGAGAGAGAGGAAGAGAGAGGGAGAGAAAAGAGAGGGAGAGAGAGGGGGGAGAGAGAGGGAGGAGGAAGAGGAGGGGGAAGAAGGGAGGGGAAAAGAGTGAGAGAGAGGGGAGGATGAGAATCAACAACAAAAATGATTCCGGAAACCCGGGCAGCTCTCAAGACAAGGCTCGAAGTCGGGAGAGCTGGGGCGTAAAGACGACCCTCTTAACCTCTTGAAGGTATCGTGGAGGAGGAGGAAAGGGAATGGGTAAGTGGATGAGGGAATAGGGAGGGAGAAGAGGAGGAGGAAAGGGAATGGGTAAGTGGATGAGGGAATAGGGAGGGAGAAGAGGAGGAGGAAAGGGAATGGGTAAGTGGATGAGGGAATAGGGAGGGGAGAGAGGAGGAGGAAAGGGAATGGGTAAGTGGATGAGGGAATAGGGAGGGAGAAGAGGAGGAGGAAAGGGAATGGGTAAGTGGATGAGGGAATAGGGAAGGAGAAGAGGAGGAGGAAAGGGAATGGGTAAGTGGATGAGGGAATAGGGAGGGAGAAGAGGAAAGGGAATGGGTAAGTGGAAGAGGGAATAGGGAAGGAGAAAGAGAGGGAAAAGGGAAATGGGTAAGTGGATGAGGAAAAGGGAGGGAGAAGAGGAGAGGGAATGGGTAAGTGGATGAGGGAATAGGGAGGGAGAAGAGGAGGAGGAAAGGGAATGGGTAAGTGGATGAGGGAAGGGAATAGGGAGGGAGAAGAGGAGAGGAAAGGGAATGGGTAAGTGGATGAGGGAATAGGGAGGGAGAAGAGGAGGAGGAAAGGGAATGGGTAAGTGGATGAGGAAAAGGGAGGAGGAGGAGGAGGAGGAGAATAGGTAAGGAGACAAGGGAATAAGGAGGAGTAGGAGAGAAGAGAGGAGGAGGAGAGAAGGAAGAATGGAGAAAAAGGGGGAGATAGGTAAGAAGATAGAGGAATGGACGAAAAGAAAAGGGAATTAGAGGGGAACTAGGATAAAGAGGGAGATTAAAGGGTAAGAAAAGGAAGGCAAGAAGAAAGGAGAGGAGAAAGACAGAAGATAGATGTAGGTAAGAAGAGTGAGAAGGATAGGGAGGGAGAGGGTTGGAAAGGGAAGGGGAAAGGGAAAAGATAATTTGAAACATGGAACGGAACGAGAGAAGAATAGACAGACGTAGAAAGCGAGGGCAGATAGCCATAAGGAGGACCAGACGACCAGATAGGCATAAAAAGCGAGGGCGAGAGAGACAGGAGCAGGGAGAAAGCGGACACGAGAAGAGAGAAAAGTGGAGGAGGGAGACTGGCGTAGGAAACGGGATAGGAGGGAATCGAAAACCTAAGTTGGGCGAGAGACATTCCGTGAGAGACGAACAGAAAAACAGGCTGGCAGACAGACAGATAGATGGATAGATAGATAGATAGATAGATAGATAGATAGATAGATAGACAGACAGACAGACAGACAGACAGATAGACAGACAGACAGACAGACAGACAGACAGACAGACAGACAGACAGACAGACAGAGAGACACAGAAAGATAGATAGACAGACATACAGACAGAGAGACACAGAAAGATAGATAGACAGACATACAGACAGAGAGACACAGACAGATAGATAGACAGACACAGACAGACACACAGACAGAACCACAGACAGACATAGCGATAGGCAGAAAAAAAGGACGGAAAGAGAAAGGGCAATAAAGTTAGCAAAAGAAACATCAGTGCGTGGAAGAAGAAAAGGAAAAAGAGGAGATGAAGATAAGAAGATAGTAAAAAAAAAAAGTACAAGAGGAAAGGAAGAAGATAAGAAGAAGAAGGAAAAGAGAGAGCGAGGGAGAGAGAGAGAGGAGAGCGAGAGAGAGTGAGAGCGAGAGAGAGAGAGCGAGAGAGAGAGGCGGGAGAGAGAGGCGAGGAGCGAGAGCGAGAGAGCGAGAGAGCGAGAGGAGTGAAGCGAGAGCGAGAGCGAGAGACGGGAGAGCGAGAGCGAGAGAGCGAGAGAGAGGAGAGAGGAGAGAGAGAGAGACGAGAGAGGAGAGGGGAGAGAGAGCGA
>NC_051426.1:32170164-32178190 GCF_015228065.2 Penaeus monodon
CTCTCCTTTTCTTCTCTTCTTTCTCTTTCTCTCTCTCTATTCTCTCTCTTCTCTCTTTTCTCTCTTCTCTCTTCTCTCTTCTTCTCTCTCTTCTCTCTCTTCTCTCTCTTCTCTCTCTTCTCTCTCTTCTCTCTCTCTCTCTCTCTCTCTCTCTCTCTCTCTCTCTCTCTCTCTCATCCCTCCCTCCCTCCCTCCCTCCCTCTCTCTCTCTCTCTCTCTCTCTCTCTCTCCCTCTCTGCAAAGAAGAGTCATACCATTTGGGATAATGGTTGGTATTGTGGCGTGTCATTTTTACATCCTATTAGTGGGGAATTATCATCCTGCTTGCGTATGGGAGAGGGGAAGAGAGAGGATAGAGGAGAGGGGAGGGGAGGAGAGAGAGAGAGAGAGAGGGAGAGGAGAGGGGAGGAGAGCCGGTTAAAAGGGAAGGGATGTTTGGCGATGCGGCATGTTGGTTCAGTGACTGGGTGACGTACTGACTGACTGACATACTTACTGACTGTCTGACTGACTGACTTACCTCGAGGGGTGGCATCATTGCCGACAGACTGATGGGTTAAAAACATACGAACTGTTTTACTGACCGGACATAGCTAAATAATTGATGAATAACTGAATTCTGACTGGATGACGTTAGACTGTCAGTAATGAACTCTCTAAGTGATTGACCAAGTGTGACTGACCAGCGCATGTGCAGATTTACTGACTTGAATGACTGATTGACTGGCTTCGCTTTTTGGCAAATCTCATCTTTGATTGACAGTCTTGGTTGCATGACTAGATGATTTTCGGGATTGTTAAGAAGAAATATTGATCGCTCAAGATTGGAGCGAGAGAGAGAGAGAGAGAGAGAGAGAGAGAGAGAGAGAGAGAGAGAGAGAGAGAGAGAGAGAGAGAGAGAGAGAGAGAGAGAGAGAGAGAGAGAGAGAGAGAGAGAGAGAGGACCATAGTTATTATTTTTTATGATTATCATTAGTATTAGTATTAATTATCATCACTATTATTATTATTATTATCATTCTATTATTAATACCATTATTATTATTATTAATTATTATTATTAATTATTATTTATTAATTATTATTATTATTATTATTATTATTATTATTATTATTATTATTATTATTATTAATTATTGATTATTACCGTTACTGACAATAACCATTTACAAAATAGAAAACAAAAACGCTACCAATAATGGAAAAGTCTCCCCGACTTACCAGTCTTTCAAAAAAAAAAAAAAAAAAAAAAAAAAAAAAAATCAGCAACGAACCGACCCTCGAGCTGTAATACAGAGGGGAACAGTGAGCTTATGATAACGCTGATGGTGAGGGGAAAAGACCAGATATGGTGAAGGGAAGAGCCAGGGACGGGTGCTTGTGGCGAGGGGTCGGGGTAGCCGGTGTGGTGAAAAAGACGATTGCGAAAAATGGTGTTCGGTGGGGAAGTTAGTTCGGAAGGGGGTGGGGGTGGGGGGAGGGGAGGGAGAGAGTTTAAAGGTAATGGTGTCGGTAACAAGGCAGAGGGGAGGGAAGGGAAGGAGGGAATGTCTGGGGAAGGAGGGGAGGGGGAATGTCTGGGGAAGGAGGGAGGGGGAATGTCTGGGGAAGGAGGGAGGGGGAATGTCTGGGGAAGGAGGGAGGGGGGATGTCTGGGGAAGGAGGGAGGGGGAATGCTAAGGAAGGGAAGGATGTGGGGAATGACAGGGAAAGGAAATGAAGGATGGGAAAGCGTGAGGGGAAAGGCAAGGAGGGGGAGAGGGTAGAGTCGAAGGAAGTGAAAGGAAGGAGAGGGAAAGAGAAATGTAGGAGGAGAGGTTGCAAGGGGAAAGCCAACGAAGCGAAAGAAGAGGAATAAACAGGAAAGTTTTAGGAAGAGAAATGAAGGAAACCCAAGGATAAAGAAGGAAATGAGGGGAAAGGAAAAAAAAGGAAAGTTCAAGAAAGAGAAATGAGGGATAGGAGAGTGTAAGGGAAGTCCAAGAAATAGAAAACCAAGGAAAGAAATTAAGAGAAGAGGGTGTAAAGAGACGTTTGATAATGGGGCAAAAATTGGAGGAAAAGCGCAACAAGAGAAATAAAAATGTAAATGAGAGATACAGCGAGGGAATGAATAGATGAAAGAGAGGAAGAGAGAAATGCAGTGAGAAAGATAGAAAAAAAACTAAGGCAGGAAATGCAACGAGAAATGAAGTAAATAGATAGATACAAAGAGAAGAAAATAAGGAGAAGAAAAAGAATGCCAAGGAAGAGAAATGATAAGAAATGCAAGAGGAAATGACTTAACATGACACGGTGGCGGGGAAGACACAGAAAATTCTGCTTTAGTTCATTACTCATATATTTTTCGTCTTCGTGCGTGTGAGGGGGAAGGGGTAGGGGGTGGGGGGAGGGGTTAAGTATTGTGTGTTTCGCTGTTTGGTGAATATGTGCGTATTACGAGTTTGGAGGGGGGGAGGGGGTTACTCCCTCCTCCCTTTCTCTCTCTTTTCGTTCTTTCTTTCTCTTCTTTTCTTTCTTTTTCTCTCTTTTTTGTTTCTCTCTCTTTCTCTTTCTTTCTCTTTCTCTTTCTCTCTCTTTCTCTTTCTGTTTCTCTCTCTCTCTCTCTCTCTCTCTCTCTCTCTCTCTCTCTCTCTCTCTCTCTCTCTCTCTCTCTCTCTCTCTCTCTCTCTCTCGTCCTCCATCCTCCCTCCCTCCCTCTCCCTCCCCTCTCTCTCTATCTACCACCACACAACACACACACACACACACACACACACACACACACACACACACACACACACACACACACACACACACACACACCGCACCCCCCACGCGCGTACGAGGCACCAGTTTGAATTCCCCTCGCTGTTTCCCCTCGGCGCAAATCAGCTGTTGTCGCTTTGTTCAAGGAAGTTGGCCCGGCTATCGCGACGCCATCTGTCTCTTGCATGTATTGGCGACGAGTAACGACCCCCGGTGGACGACCTCTCTCTTCTCCTCTCTCTTATTCTCTCTTATTCTCTCTTATTCTCTTATTCTCTCTTATTCTCTTTTTTCTGTCTTGTTCTCTTCTCTTCTCTTCTCTCTTCTTCTTCTTCTCTTCTTCCTCTTCTCTTCTTTTCTCTTATTCTCTTTTTTTTCTCGCTTATTCTCTTTTTCTCTGTTCTTTTCTCGCTTTGTCTCTTCTCTTCTCTTCTTTTCTCTCTTATTCTCTTTTTTCTGTCTTCTTTTCTCTCTTATTCCCTTTTCTGTCTTGTTCTCTTTTTTTCTCTCTTATTATCTTTTTCTGTCTTATTCTCTCTTTCTATCTTATTCTTTCTTTCTATCTTACCATTTCTTTCTCTCTTATTCTCTCTTTTCTTTATTCTTGCTATTATCTTTTCTGTGTTTTTTTCTTTTCTTTTCTTTGCGTTGGCCGTCTCCTTCTCTTCTCTTTTGAAATCATGTTTTTTTTCTCTTTCTTTCGCTCCCCTCCCTTCAGCCGTCCTTAGAATATTTCCCTCGCACTAACACATCTCTCCCCTCCCTCCCCCCCTTTTCCCCTCACTCATTCTCCCCTCCCCCCTCTTCCCCTCACTCACTCTCCCCCTCCCCCTCTTCCCCTCACTCATTCTCTTCCTCTTCCCCTCATTCTCTCTCCCCCTCCCCCTCTTCCCCTCACTCAATCCCCCCCCCCTTCGTCACGGCTTAACTGAGGGTGAAGTGAATAACGGGAAGTGTAATTTCTTGTATTTATTTTTATTTTATTTATTTATTTATTTTTTTTTTGGGGGGGGGAGAGGGGAGTTTTAGGGTGGAAGGAGAAGGGGGAGAGGAGAGAAAGAGGGGAGATAGGGCGAGGGATGGAGAAGGGGGGAGAGGGGAAGGTAGAGATGGAGGGGGGGGGTATGAGGCGACCTTAGAATGGCTTTTTCCCGCTTCGGTCGATGGTGCATTACGCTGATTTATTTTGGTGTTTAATTCATAGAGTAGGAGGACGAAAGGGAGGAGGAGGAGGGGGAGAGGAGGGGAGGAGGGAAAGAGAGAGAGAGAGAGTGAGAGAGAGAGAGAGGAGAGAGAGAGAGAGAGAGAGAGAGAGAGAGAGAGAGAGAGAGAGAGAGAGAGAGAGAGAGAGTGAGAGTGAGAGTGAGAGTGTGTGTGAGTGAGAGTGAGAGTGAGTGAGAGTGAGAGTGAGAGAGAGAGTGAGTGAGAGTGAGAGTGAGTGAGAGTGAGGAGAGTGTGAGTGAGAGTGAGAGTGAGGTGAGAGTGAGATGTGAGAGAGAGAGTGTGTGTGAGTGAGAGTGAGAGAGAGAGTGTGTGTGAGTGAGAGTGAGTGAGAGTGAGAGTGAGAGAGAGAGTGAGTGAGAGTGAGAGTGAGAGAGAGAGTGTGTGTGAGTGAGAGTGAGAGAGAGAGTGTTGAGTGAGAGTGAGTGAGAGTGAGAGTGAGAGAGTGAGAGTGTGAGTGAGAGTGAGAGTGTGTGTGAGTGAGAGTGAGAGTGTGTGTGAGTGAGAGTGAGAGTGAGAGTGTGTGTGAGTGAGAGTGAGAGTGAGTGAGAGTGAGAGTGTGTGTGAGTGAGAGTGAGAGTGTGTGTGAGTGAGAGTGAGAGTGTGTGTGAGTGAGAGTGAGAGAGAGAGTGTGTGTGAGTGAGAGTGAGTGAGAGTGAGAGAGAGAGTGTGTGTGAGTGAGAGTGAGAGTGTGTGTGAGTGAGAGTGAGAGTGTTGTGAGTGAGAGTGAGAGTGAGAGTGAGAGAGAGAGAGAGAGAGAGTGTGTGTGAGTGAGAGTGAGAGTGAGTGAGAGTGTGTGTGAGTGAGAGTGAGAGAGAGAGTGTGTGTGAGTGAGAGTGAGAGTGAGAGTGTGTGTGAGTGAGAGTGAGAGAGAGAGTGTGTGTGAGTGAGAGTGAGAGTGAGTGAGAGTGAGAGTGAGAGAGAGAGAGAGAGAGAGAGAGAGAGAGAGAGAGAGAGAGAGAGAGAGAGAGAGAGAGAGAGTGAGACTGAGAGAGTGAGAGTGAGAGTGAGAGAGAGAGAACGAGAGCGAGAGATGACTTAGGAGAAAGGGAGAGGAGGGGAGAAAACGAAAAGAGGGGGAGGAAGAAAGAGGGGAGGAGAGATGAGAGGAGAAAAGGAGCGAAAGGGAGAGGAGGAGGGAGAGGGGAGATGAGTGAAAGGGAGGAGAAGAGGAGGAGAGGAGGAGGGGGAGAGGGAAAGGGAGAGGAAGAGAAAGGAGAAGAGAGAGGGCGTTAATAAAATAGAGTTAGGAAAAGAGGAGAATGAGAAAAGGAGAGATGAACAAATAGACAGACACAGACTTAGAGACGAAGGGAGAAATTCAAAGTGACGGAAAGGGATGGAGAAAAAGGTAAAGGAGGAGCGTAACAAAAAGAACGAGAAAGGGAGGATGAAGATAAAGCAACGGAATGGAGAGAAGTAAGAAAGAGAAATATAGAAAATGTAGAGAGCGTTTAAGGCAAGAGAGATCAAGGTAGAAAGAAAAAGCAGAAAATTACAAAAGGAGAAAGAAAAATTAAAAGTTGAGAGCAAGCGAGCGAGCGAGGGAGTCCCCCCCCCCCCCTCTCCTCTCCCCATCCTTTCCCATTCCTTCTCCATCCCCCGCTCCCCCCCCTCCTTGCTCCCTCCCCACCCCCAACTCTGGATACAGAAGCAATCCCTTCCTCTCCCCCTCCCCCTCCCCCTCCCGTTTCCTCCACCCCCCGTCTCTCACCCCCCCCCCCCCCCCGTTGTTGTACCCAAGGGCTGGACAAGAGCCAGGTTGTTGTTCTGATTCGACAGGTAATCTATCTAATTGGTTCACGTGCGACTGTGACAAAGCCTCGTCGATCGATCGCCCTCCCTTGGCTATCGGCAGGGGGGGTAAGGGGGGGGGGCGGAGCGCTGCCGTCGGTAAGCCTCGAGCGCGACTTACTTACGGTGGCTTAGTTGCGGCGACTAACTTTCAGTGGCGTAGTTGCGGCGACTAAACCTCAGTGGCGTAGTTGCGGCGACCAAATATCAGTGGCGTAGTTGCGGCGACTAAATCACAGTGGCGTAGTTACGGCGCATGGTTGCGGTGGCTAACTTTCAGTGGCTTAGTTACGGTGCTTGCTCGCGGTGGCTTAGTTGTGTGTAGTTGTGTAGTTGTGGTAGCTTACTTATAGTCACTTTTTCCTTCTCTTATGCACACCCTCATCCCTCCTTTTCTCTTTCTCTCTGTACATTTTTTTTTTGTCTTTCCCTCCTTCTCTGCCTACATTTTTCTCTCAATCTCTTCCTCTCCCTCACCACCGTTCTCTCTTTCTCTCTCTCTTTCCCACATCTTACGTTGGCTTGTCCCGCATTTTTGTCGAAAATATTTCAGATTCAGATATTTTTCCTTATTTTCTCCCTTCTCCTCTCGTCTGTTTCTCTCCCCATTTCTTCCTTACTTCCTCCTCCTCTCCTCTCCTTCCTTACTTCCTCCTTTTCTCCTCTTCTTCCTTACTTCCTCCTCCTCTCCCCTCTTTCCTTCCCCTTTTCTTATTTTACCTCTTCCCTTTTCTCTCCGTATATTCCCCTTCCCCTCCCTTCCCTCTTTTCCTTCCCTCTTCTTACCCCCCCTTCCTCCTCTTATCCCCCCCTTCCCTGTCTTACCCCCCCTTCCTCCTCTTACCCCCCTTCCTCTTCTTATCCCCCCTTCCTCCTCTTATCCCCCCCTTCCCTGTCTTACCCCCCCTTCCTCATCTTATCCCCCCCTTCCCTTTCTTCCCCCCCCCCCCCACCCCACACAAGAGTGACTGATACCCTGACCAAAATGACTTTGAAGAATAAATGGATCGAGCGGCCGCTTTAATCGCCGGCTGTGATTGCTTGATTGGCCCTCGATGGCACCGGGAGGTCATTGGCAACGGTTTTGATGGCACTGGCCCTCTCTCTGGCGAAGGCGGAGCTTATGGTAGCAGGAGGGCCGTGGGAGGAGGAGGGCCATGGGAGGAGGAGGGCCATGGGAGGAGGAGGGCCATGGGAGGAGGAGGGCCGTGGTAGCAGGAGGGCCATGGTAGAAGGGAGGCCATTTCGTTGGTTATTTTTTGGTTAATGATTGGTGATAATAGTACTACTGCTAATAATAATAATTGTAATAATAATAATAGTATGTTAATGATGATGATGATGATGAAGATGGTAATACTAATTGATAATAATAGTAATAATAATGATAATATTAATGACGATAACGATGATGATACTGATGATGATTATATATTATGATGATGATGATAAGAATAGTAATAGTAATAGCAACAATAATAGTAATTCTGTATTGTTATTACATTTTTCATTATTATATTTTGTTATTCTAATTATTGGGAGAGAGGAGATAAAAAGCTTGCATTGGGATTTGAGAGATTTATTTTTTTCATTTTTATTTGAAAACTAATGAAAATGGCAATAAAAATAATCATAGGCCTAAATGAAAAGGGGGACGCATTAGAATGCATATTCGCTGCTATTGTGTGTGTGATTTGATGATTTAGATATTTATTCAGGAAAATTATGTTAATATTAAAGAAATATTTTGTTAGGATATACGCACACGTACACAACATACACGCCCCACGCACAAACGCACATGTACGCCGCGCACTCACAAACGCACACGCGCGCGCACACTCACAAATGTACACGTACACGCACAAACGCACATGTACGCCGCGCACACGTGGATAACAATAAAACCGATAGAAAAAAATACAATTCCCAATATAGTGATAAATCAGATTATCCCATTGGCAAAATCCAACGAAAATGGATAATTAGAAATAGCATCCCCCCCCCCCCCACTTCGTGATCTCAGCCTCCTCCCCATTATACCTTAACCCTCTCACACCCCCTCCCCCCTTTACACCATCTCTCACCCTCCCCTCACTAACCCCCTTTACACCATCTCCCACCTTCCTCTCAATCCCCCTCCTTCTCCCCCCTCTCAACTCTCTCCTCCTTCCCCCCATCTCAACCCCCCTCCTCCCCCACTCTCCACCCTACCCCTCCTCCCCCGGTTACTCTTCACCTCCCCCACCCCCCACATCCAAAA
>NC_051426.1:32178290-32183290 GCF_015228065.2 Penaeus monodon
CTCGTCTCTCATTTCTCTTCCTTCTCTCTTCTTTTTTTTTCCCCCTTTCTTTCTTTCTTCGCGCGCTTTCTGTCTGTCTGTTGGTTTGGTTGTTTGAGTGTCCTTGGTTTTGTTTGTGGGGGTGGATAGGTAAACATAGAAAAAGTAAAGAAAGAAGGGAGAGGGAGAGAGCGAGAAGGACGGAAGGTGGAGAGAGGCAAACGGACGAAGAAAAAATCTTGCGTATTAGGTTATGCGAGAGGGAGATGAAGGCCGGGAGATAACAAATAATTAAAGTAATAGAATAGAAGGGGAAGGCGAAAGAGGGTGAGAAAGCGAGAGAAGGAAAGACGCATTCTTTCGTCCTTCTTAGTCTTTCTCGGTCTTTCTTTCCCTCTCTTTCTGTCTCTCTCTTTTTTTTCGCTCCTCCTCCCTTTCCTCTTCTACTTTTTTCCTTTCTCTCCATCTCTCTTTCTCATTCTTTCCATTTTTTGTCTATTCTTCTCTCCTTCCCTATTCCTCTTGTTCTCTCCTTTCCTCTCCTTCTACCTCTTCCTCTTCCTTTTTTTTCTCTATTCCCCTTCCTCTTCTTTTTCCTCCTCTTCTCGCTTATAATTTATATCCCGTACTCACCTGGTAGTTATTAATGTTTTTTTTTGTGTGTTTTATGCCTATCAGTCATTTGTATTGGAACTGCATAAGCTGCCGATACATTCACTGACAGATGCATACAAATAAACTGATAAATTATTAAATGTATAAATAGACAAAAGGGCCTTATGTATCTGTATAGATATATGTGTATATAAACACGCACGCACGCACGCACGCACGCGCACGCACGCACGCACGCACGCACGCACGCACGCACGCACGCACGCACACACACACACACACACACACACACACACACACACACACACACACACACACACACACACACACACACACACACACACACAACGTACTACGGACGTATATGTATATGCATGTGTGAATATGTATGTACGTGAGTGACCGTGTGCACCTGCGACCAGGAGGCCGCGGCCGTGCCTGGCGCAGCGCAGCTAAGCTTAATAATGAGCGAGGGCCTCGGTAATGGCTTCCGGCATGCGGTGCGGACGCGGGTATGTATGGCCGGGAACCCTCGCAGCCGCGGCGGGCTCCCCCCCCCCTGACTTCTCTGTCGGGGGGTGGGGGGGGTCACTTGCTTTGTTTTGTTTTATGATTTTTTGTGTGTGTGTGTGTGAAGTTACTGTTTTTTTTTCTTGCGGTATTCTTTGCTTGCGTCTTGTTAGGCAGATTTTTTTTTCTGTCTCTCTTTTCGTAATGTTGATTAAATTAGCGGTTTCTCCTTTACCCTTCTAACTTTTTTTTAGACTCTCTTACGTTGGTATTTTCATTTTTCTCTTGCTTTGCTTTCTTCTCTGTGTATTATTCTCCCTTAGTTCTCTTGTTTAGCGTGGTTTCCTCTGGTTTCCCTTCTGAAGCTCGCTTGCAACCTCTCAAACTCTCCCTCCCCCTTCTTCCCTTCCTCCCTCTCACTCCTCTCCCTCTCACTCCTCTGCCTCTCTCTCCTCTCTCTCTCACTCCTCTGCCTCTCTCTCCTCTCCCTCTCACTCCTCTGCCTCTCTCTCCTCCCCCTTCCTCTGCCTCCCCTTCCTCTCTCCTCACCCCTGACCTCTCTCCCTGCTCTATCCTCTCCCTCTCATTTTCCCCCCCCCCCCACCCCTTTCCCCTTTCCCCCTTCCTATCCTCCCTCCTTTTTTTCCCCCCCCTTCCTTTTACCCCTCCCCTCCCCCTCTTCCCCCCCCCCCTTTCCTCTTTCCACCCACCCGGGGTTTCCCCCCCCCCTTCCTTCTCTAACTCTCCCTTCCCCCTTTTCCTCTCCCCCCATCCCCCTCCCCTTTCCCCCTTCCCCCCTTCCCTTCCCCTTCCCCCCCTTTCCCCTTCTCCCATTTTCCCTTTCCTCTCCTAAAACCTCTCCTCCTCCCCCCCTTTCCCCTTTCCCCCTTCCCCTTTTTCCTTTCCCCCCTTCCTTCCCTCTCCCTTCTCCCCCTCCCTCTCCCCTCCCCCCCCTCCACTTCAAAAAGGGAAAAAAATTTTTTTAAGGTTTTCCCGGGGGAGGGGGGGGGGAGGGGGGGGCGGGTCCGGACAGTTTACTTATTCAAAAAAGTGCGCAGCCGAAGTCCACCCCCCCGACCTAGGCCCTTCCACTCGTGGAAAGAGGGGAGGAGGACAGAGGAAAAAAGGGGGGAGGGGAAGGGGAGGAGGGGGAAAGAAAAAAGGGGGGGGGGAGGAAAAAAAAGGGGGGGGGGGGGGGAGGGAGGAAAAAAAGGGGGGAGGGGGGAGGGGAGGGGGAGAAAAAGAAGAAGAAAAAAGGAAAAAGGAAGAAGAAGAAGAAAAAGAAAAAAGGAAGAAAAGAAGAAAAAAGAAAAAAAGAAAAAAGGGGGGGAGAGGGGAGGAGAGGGGAAGAAGAAAAAGGGAGAAAAAAAGAAAAAGAAGAAGAAGAAAAGAAGAAGAAGAAGAAGAAGAAAAGAAAAAGAAGGCGGGTGTTTTGAAGAAAGAGAAAATAATGGGGAGGGGGGGGCGTGCAGTGAAAGTTTTAAGAAAGTGAGGAAGAAAAGGGAATGCGCCCAGCAGAGGGGGGGGGCTCCATTGGTCCTTTTACCACTATGCAATTGCAGGCAGATTCTTTACCCTTTCCTCTCCATTTTGTTAGCTGTCTTTCTGTCTGTCTGTCTGTCTCACTCTCTCTCTGTCTGCTTCTTTTTTCATTCTTCCCTTTTCCCTCCCCTTGCCTGTCTTTTCTTTTTCTCTGTCTGTTTCTTTTCTCTCTCTCTCTCTCTCTTCTCTCTCTCTCCCCCTCTCTCTCTCTCTCTCCCCCTTTCTTCTCCCCCTTCCTTTTTTCTCTCTCTCTTTCTCCCCTCCTTTTCCCTTCCGCCCTCGATCCCTCCTTCCCTCCCTCTCTTTCTCCCTCCCTCCCTCCCTCTTCTCTACCCTTTACCACCACCTCTCTCTCCCCTCCCTACCTCGCCCCCTCCCCTCTTTCCCCTCATCTTTCTCACGTCTTTCATATCCTTTCCTCTTGTCGTTTATCATCTTTTCGTTTTGCATTCGGGTATTTCCGTCTTCCCTCCTTTTTTTCCTCTTTTTTTCTTTTTCTTTTTCCTTTTCCCTCGTATCTTACGACGGTGAATTTCCTCTCTCTCTCTGTTCTCTTGTCTCGGGCGCTTGTTCCCTCGTTCCATCCGGTGTTTTGTGCGGTTGGGAGGAGAGAGGGAAGGGGGGAGGGGGAGGAATGGGGGGAGGAGAGGAGGGAGAGGGGGAGGAATAGGAGGGGGAGGGGAAGGAATGGGAGGGAGAGGGGGAGGAATGGGAGGGGGAGGGGGAGGGAGGAGGGGGAGGAATGGGAGGGAGGGGAGGAAGGAGAGAGGGAAGAGTGGGGAGGGAAAGAAGGAGGGAAGGATGTGGGAGGAGAAGGGAGGGAAAGGAGGGGAGAAAAGGGGGAAGGAGAAGGAAAATGGGAAGGGAAAGGGGGACAGAATAATGGAAAAGATGGAAAGAGACAGAAGAAAAGAGAAAGAAGAAGGAACAAGAATAGGTAGGAAGAGAAAGAAAGGAAAAGGAGGAGAGGGGTGAAAGAGGATTGTAGAAGGGGAGAGAGAAGAGAGAAAGAGTAAAAAGGAAGTAAGGACAAACAGGAGGAAGAAAAGGAGATGGAAGGAAGCAAGGAGAGCGAAGGAGACGAAATTGTAGGAATGAACAACGAAAAAACGAGAGAGAGGGAATGTGTGGAAATAGGGAGACGGAGGGAAAGGCCGAGGACAAGGGAGGAGAGGGAGGGAGATGAATTGAAGGGGAAAGAGGAGACAGAGAAAGTAGGGGAAAGGTCAGAGTGGGAAGGCGAAGGGAGAGGGAGGGTTAGAATGAGGGAAATAAAAGGGAGGAGGGGGGAGGCTCTTCGGGGAAAGGGTCACATGTGTCCAGGGCGGAGTGCTGCAAGGGAACCTCTTCCTCCCTCCTCTTCCTCTCTCCTCTCTCCTCTCTCTCTCTCTCTCTCTCTCTCTCTCTCTCCTCTCTCTCTCTCTCTCTCTCTCTCTCTCTCTCTCTCTCTCTCTCTCTCTCTCTCTCTCTCTCTCTCTCTCTCTCTCTCTCTCTCTCTCTCGCTCTCTCTCTCTCTCTCTCTCTCTCTCTCTCTCTCTCTCTCTCTCTCTCTCTCCCTCTCTCCCTCTCTCTCTCTCTCCCTCTCTCCCTCTCTCTTCTCCTCTCCTCCCTTCGTGCACTCAATCACCCCCCCATACGCATACACTTTCACCCCTCACACCCCCTCACCTCTCCCCCCCCACAAACCCTCCTCCCATACGCACACCCCCCTCACACTCCTTCACACTCATACGCACACACTTGCCCCCCCCCCCCCATACGCACACACTTACCCCTCCCATATGCACCCCCCCATGCGCACACACACACAATGTACACAAAACGGACACTGGAACGTACACACATCCCTGCATCTCCCACGTGGCATGGAAGGGCAGAGGAACGGCCGCAGCTGTCCGTGTTTCTGTCGGGGTGATGTGTGTTTGTGTGTTTGTTTTTGGCTCGCTTTATGTCCTTGTTTTTTTTTTGGGGGGGGGTTGTTTCGATGGTTGATGTCGTTGTTTTTGTTGGTTGGTGGGATTTTTATTCATTTATTTTTTTTCCCTCTTTTTTTCATTTTTCTTTTTTTTTCATGTGTGTTTTCCGATGAGTTGTTGTTGTTGTTTTTCTACTCTCTTTTGTGTTCTTGTAGTATTGTTTTTTTTCTCGGTTAGAAATGTTTTTGTAAATATTTTCATTTCCTCTCTCTCTTTCTCTCTCTCCCACCCTCTCCCTTTCCCTCTCCTTCCGTCTGTCCCTCCCTCCTTCCCTCTTTTCATCTCATTCTTCCCCCCCTCGTTCTTCCCCCTCCCACCCCTTCCCTCCTCTCCCCTTCCACACATATATAGCCCCATTTTGCCTTCCCTCCCTCCCTC
>NC_051426.1:32188290-32195790 GCF_015228065.2 Penaeus monodon
AATAAATCTTGGTGGTTGTTCGTTGTTCAGCGTGTTGGCCTATTATTAAATTTGTGCGGTGGTTTAGGGATGGGAGGAACAAAGGGTGGGGGAAGTGGGAGGAGGAGGAGGAGGAAGAGGAAGAAGGGGGGGAGGAGGAAGAAGAGGAGGAGGAGGAAGAGGAAGAAGGGGGGGAGGAGGAAGAAGAGGAGGAGGAGGAAGAAGAGAGGGAGGAAGAAGAAGAAGAAGAAGAAGAAGAAGAAGAAGAAGGAGGAGGAGGAGAGCTGGAAAGTGGGGATAGTATGAACTAGAATGAAAACGGGAAATATGAGCAGGACCAGAGAGCGAAAGAAGGCAAATACATGCAGGCTGACAGACGGACAGACAGACAGACAGACAGACAGACAGACAGACAGACAGACAGACAGACAGACAGACAGACAGACAGACAGACAGACAGACAGACAGACAGACAGACAGACAGACGGACGGGCAGACAGGCAGACAGACAGACAGATGGGCAGACAAAGATGCATTCACAGACGAAGATGCATTCACAGACACACAGCAAAAGATACAGTCACAGACAGACAGACAAAGATGCATTCACAGACAGACAGAAAAGGATACAGCCACAGCCTGACTGAGAGACGGACTAAATAAAGAGAAGACGTCATTGGGAGAGGACCGCCACCCTCTGTGTCCGGAGAAATAGGCTTTCGTCGCTGGCTCTCCGGCAATGCAGGGAGAAGGCCTTGCAATCCGGGCATAGCCATTGAGGAGGTTGCATGAGCCGCGGAGGCATAATCCCTCTCTTCCCTTCTCTGTTTTGTATTCGTCTATTTTTCATTATTTCTCCCACATTCTCTCTTCCTCTTCTCGCTCGCTCTTGTTCTTCTTTTCTATTCCCTCTCTTCCTTCTCTTCGCTCTCCCTTCTCCGTCCCTCTCACTTCCCCTCCTTCCTTCTCCATTTCCTCTCCTCCTTCTCTCCTCTTCCTTCTCCTCCTCCTCCTCCTCCTCCTCCTCCTCCTCCTCCTCCTCCTCCTCCTCCTCCTCCTCCTCCTCCTCCTCCTCCTCCTCCTCCTCCATCTCTTACTATCTTATTCTTCTCTCTCCCTTACTCTCTATCCTTCTTACTCTCTCTATATCTCCCTTTCACTCTCACTATTCCTCCCCCTTTTTCACTCCTCGTCCTCCTCTCCCTGTTTCTCCCATACTCCTCTCATTCCTAAACTGTCTATCCCTCCCCTCCTCCCCCTCCCCCCCCCCACACCTCTTCCTATGTATGCTAAGTAAGAAGAATGGCGCAACTTGAGAATCTTCACGCAAATCTTGCAAGGAGAAAGGAGTGTGATGGGGGGGGGGGGGGAGGGAAGTGTGAGGGTCACATTATAACGTCCGACCCCCCCTTTCCTACCTTCTCCTACCCCCTCCCCCCTCCCTATGCCAGTCGCACACCTCTGCCCCTATCCTCTCGAACGGGAGAGTAAGGGGAGAAAACCCCTAACTCCCAACCCCACTTCCCTCCTCCCTCTTTTCTCCTTCCTTCCTCCTTTCCTCCTTCCTTCCTTCTTTCCTCCTTCCTTCCTCCCTTCTTTCCTCCTTCCTTCCTCCCTTCGTCCTCCCTCCCTCCTTTCTTCCTCATTTCCTCCACCTTCCTTCGTCCTCCCTCCCTCCCTCCTCCTCCTTCCCTCCTTCCCTCCCTCCTTCCTCCTTCCTCCTCCCTAGACCCCTCCTAACACCCCCTCCACCCCCTCCCCTCCCCCACTCCCCACCAACCCCAACTTCCCGGGAGGCGATCATCTGCACATTGTCCTGAAGGGGGAATTTTTCAAAAGTTTGGGTCATGCAGAGGGGTTATTTAAAAACAGGGAGGAGGCGAAGAGGTGGGGGAGAGGGGAGGGAGAGGGGGGGGAGGGTGGGTGGGGGGGTTGTAGGGAGGGAGGGTGAAAGAGGGGAGGGGAGAGAGGGAGGGAGAGGGGAGGAGGGGTTTTTGGGGAAAATGGCGTTTGGGGTTTAGGGAAGGGAGGGGACGGGGAGGAGGGGGGGGGGGTAATGTTCCCGGGGTTGGTTTTAAACTTTTTTTAGTAGGAGGAGGAGAATAGAGAATGAGAGAGGAAGATTAATTTACTTACAAAAAGTAAAGAGAGAGAGAGGAGAGAGAGAGAGAGGAGGAGAGAGAGAGAGAGAGAGAGAGAGAGAGAGAGAGATGGATATAAAAATAAATAAATAAATAGAAAAAAAGAGAGGAAAAAAAATTTGAAAATTTTAATATTTTTATATATATTATATTTATTTTATAATATGTATGTTGTTGATGTATGTATGTATGTATGTTGTATTATTATCATGCATGCATTACGTTTTAACACTCAGCCGAAAAGCAATGCAAGTGCTCCTAAATTAAAAGCCGGCCAAAAACAATGTGTCCATTCCACCTATTGTCTTTCCTCTTCTTTTCCCCCCTTTCCTCCCCCTTTACCCCCCTTCTCTTAAAACCGTCCCCTTTCCTTCTACTTATCATTTTTCTTTTCCTTCTCCGCCTTCACCGCTTTCTCTTCCTCCTCCTCTCCTCCTCCTCCTCCTCCTCCTCCTCCCCTCCTCCTCCTCCTCCTCCTCTCCTCCTCCTCTCCTCCTCCTTCCTCCTCCTCCTCTCCTCCTCCCCCTCCCTCCTCCTCCTCCCTTCTCCTCCTCCTCCACCTCCTCCCCCCCTCTTCCTCCTCCTCCTCCTCCTCCCCCTCCTCCTCCTCCTCCTCCTCCTCCCCCCTCCTCTCTCCTTCTCCTCCTCCTTCTCCTCCTTCTTCTCCCCTCCTCCTCCTCCTCCTCTCCTCCTCCTCCTCCTCCTCCCCTCCCCCTCCTCCTCCTCCCCCTCCCCTCCTCCCCCTCCTCCTCCCCCTCCTCCCCCTCCCCCCTCCTCCTCCCCCTCTTCCCCCTCTCCCCCTCCCGCCATCCTCCTCCTCCTCCTCCTGCGCATGCCTGATATCATGCATGCACGTTTGAGTTAAACAACAGTCCTTGGCGCGTCTAAATGATAGGTTTTACTGTGTTATCTTAAGTAAGGACAAAGATATATTTCTTGTGAGCCCCGTGTTTTCTTGTTAACTTGCTATCTTTCTGTGTTTATTTTGTTTTGTGAATGTGCGTTTTTTGTGTTCGACGTTTTCTTGCGTGCTAATAAGTTGGTATTATTATTGCTGTTGTTATCATTGTCATTATTATCATCATCATTATTGTCATCATCATCATGTCATTATCATTAACATCCTATCTTCATTATCATCATTATCACTACCACTACCGCTATTACTACCACTACTATCGTCATCATCATCATCATCATCGTCATCGTCGTCGTCATCGTCATCATCATTATCGTCATCGTCATCAGTCATTATCGTCGTTATTATTATCATCATCCTTGTCATCATTATTATTATTTTGTTATTTTGTTGTCATTTTATGTCGAAAGCATTTACCTCTTCACTGGAATGCGACGAAAGATGTTCTTCTGTTCTCTCTGTGCATCCCACTTGAACAGCGTTATGGGGAACACAAAAGGAATCATTAGCAGCGGCAATAAAGCAGGAGATGAAGCAACAGCCGCTAACGAACCCTGTTTCACTTCCTTGTTCGCTTGCTCCCTTGTTTTGTGTGTGTTATTTTGCGTGTGTCATTCCCCCCCCCCCCCCTCTCTTGTTCTCCGATTCCTCTTGTGGGTCGCAGGGCCGTGTTTCGATTTTGGGTTCTTGGGCGAGGGAGCGAAAGGGGGAGAAAGGGGAAGGAGGAGGAAGGGGGTGGAGAATAGGGGAAAGGGAGAGGGAGAGGAAAAGGGAGAAAGGAGAGGAAGAGGAAGAGGGAGAAAAGAGAAGAGAAAGAATAGGGAGACAGGAGAAGGAATGGAAAGGGGAAAATGGATAGGAAGAAGAAAGGGGAGAAAGTAGAGAAAGAGGAAGGGTAAAGGGTAGAGAGGAGAGGGAGAAGAGGGGAGTGAATAAAAGAAGAGAAAGAATGAGAACAGAGATAAAGTGGAAGGGGGGAGAAAGGAAAGGGAAAGGAAGAGGCCGAAATGAGAGAGCGGGGGAGGAGGGTGAAGGGGAAAAAAAGTAGGAGATGGGAGGGGAAGAGAGGAGAAGAAAAGGGAAGAGAAGAGAAGAGAAGACTTTACCAAACAAAACCAAAAATTGGATAAAAGAAGGGGAAGAGAGGAAAGGAGAGAGCGTCAAGGAGAAGAGGAGTAAGGAGAGAGCACGAGCGAATGGGAAGAGAAAGAAAAAAAGATAGACTCTGGAATGAAGAAGGAGGAGAAGAGCGGAAAGATCAAGAGGAGAGCGACGGGGAAGGAATCCAAAGCGAATGGAAAGAGAAAAAAATGAAGCAAATGGAAGGAAGGGAATAATAATTGTAAGAGGGAGAGCAAGGGATGAGTTTAAAAGTTGATGGAGCGAGGAAAAAATGGAATAGCAGGAGGAACACCAGATAGGGGATTTGCTGGAGAGAAAGAGAAGAAGAAAGAGAGAAAGAGGAAGAGAGGGTGAGAAGAAGAAAGAGAGAGAGAGGAAGAGAGGGTGAGAAGAAGAAAGAGAGAGAGAGGAAGAAAGAAAGAGAGGAAGAAAGAGAGGAAGAAAGAAAGAGAGGAAGAGAGAGAGGGAGAGAGAGAGAGAGGGTGAGAGTGAGAGAGAGAGAGAGAGAGAGAGAGAGAGAGAGAGAGAGAGAGAGAGAGAGAGAGAGAGAGAGAGAGAGAGAGAGAGAGCGAAAGCGAGAGGCAGAGACGCTCCCACAGCAGACAAAGCTCTCCGGGTCCCGTGCGACCATGCTACCCCCCAACCCCCTTCCCCACGCCCCTTCATCCCCTCCCCTCCCCCCCCCCTTTCTACATCGCGCACGGTAGATGGTAGACAAGGTAGGAGTGACGCGGCGGGGGAGGGGGGGGGACGGCGTGGCGGCGGGTAGCAACAGTGGAGTTGGTGGCGGTCAACCCCTGGGGGGATGGGAGGAAGGGGGGGGGCGAGAACACACCTCTTGATGGATAGGTAATAGGTGGAGTTCATTTCTCTCTCTCTCTCTCTCTCTATCTATTTATCTCTCTCTCTCTCTCTCTATCTATCTTTCTATCTATTTCAGTCTCGCTTTTTTCTATCTATCTTCTTATCTGTTTATCTCTTTCAGTCTCTCTCTCTCTCTCTCTCTCTCTCTCTCTCTCTCTCTCTCTCTCTCTCTCTCTCTCTCTCTCTCTCTCTCTCTCTTTCCTTCCCTCTTTTTATTGGCTTCTCCGAGTCCGTCTTTCCTCACCTTAATTGACTCGGCGTCGACTGGGGATAAGATACGTCAAAAAGTGATTAATTGACGGCGTGGGGAGTTATTAGGGGCCGGTGTCATTAATACGTCGAGTCGGCCGGTGTTTGCTTGGAGACCGACCCTCTGTCTTCGGAGGAGGGGGGGGGGGGTAGGATATGGTGGGTCATGGTGGGTTATGGTGGGTTATGGGCGCTGGGTATTGTTGTTGGTGAGGTACGGGTGTTGTGTGTTAGTGATGTGTGGGCGTTGCTCTCGACTCGCTCACCTATCACTCATTCACTCATTCACTTACTCTCTCAGTCACTCATTTGACTCATTCACTTGACTCGCTCGCTCACTCACTCACTTGACTCATTCACTCATTCACTCACTCACTTGATGAATCACCTATTCACTCATTAACACTGATTCACTCTCTCGCTTGACTCACTCTTTCTCCTCCACAAAAAGCATTAGTATTCCATACAATAAAATTTATTTTATCTTAAAGATATACATCGTATTTTTCTCCATTTATTTTTCGTATCTATTTATATCATGCGGAAGCTATCTCGCAGGCATTGTCGAGAGAAAAATAAACCCAGCTGAAGAACGGGAACCCCCCCCCCCTCCTTCCATCCTCCTCTCCCCCCCTTACCTCCATCCTCCACTTCTACCCCCCACCCCCACCCCTCTCTCCTCCTCATGCCCCTCGTGTCCCATCTCTTTTAGTCTCATATTTATCACTCTTTCTCTCCCTTTCCTCAAGTGTGCGTTTTAAGGGGATGGGGAGAGGGGAGGAGGGGGGTTGTAATGGGCGGGGGTAGGTGGGGGAGGGGATTAAGTGTGGAGTGGATTGGGGTAGGGAGGTAAGTAGGGGAGGAGGGGGTGTGGGGAAGGGAGTGGAGGAGTGTGGAGGATGGGGGTTGGGGTAGGGGAGTAGAGGAGTGTGGAGGATGGGGGTAGGAGGTGAGGTGGAGGGGGGAAGTGGAGGGAGGGATGTTGAGAGGGAGATGGGAAAGAGGAGGTTGGTTAGTAGGGAGGTGGTGGGGGTTGAGGTAGAGAGAAAGATGGGGAAGTGTGGGAGATGGGGGTAGGGGGTGAGGTGGAGGGGGGAGTAAGTTGGGAGTAAGATCGGGAAGAGTAGGTTGGAGAAGGTTAGTGGGATGGCGGAGTGTTGGGGATGGAGATGGAGAGTAGGGTGGGGAAGTATGGGGGTAGGGGGTGGGGGGTAAAGGGTAGGTGAAGAAGTGATCAGTGTAACCTGGTATTCACAGCGTGTGTGTTAGAGGAAAGGGGTGAGGGGTTAAGGTATGTTGAGAGGAGGTTGTACGCACATAAATACGCACAGATACACGCATACACGCACATACGCACACACAAACACACACGCTAGACGCGTCTCAGCCGTTCGATCAATACGCCAGTATGTGCGTGTGTGTGTGTGTGTGTGTGTAAGAGAGAAAGAGGAAGGTAGAGAGTGTGTGTATACATATGAACGGACCTATGCTCACACCCATCCAGTGTGTGTGCGTATGTTTACATCTGTAGATTCTTTTCGTATGTACGTTTTTTTTTAATCCGTGTATACCTATCGGAGGAGGACACGCACGTACGCACACACGTAAACGGAATGGACAGCGGGAATAATCCTTTAATTGACTCCCGTTTGATATTAGTCCGTGTGTTTGCGAGGCCGACGGCGGTGTGGCGATGCTGGTGTGGTGTTGTACCGGCAAGATTCGCGGCCGATGTTTTTTTTTTTTCTGTGGCGGTATGTTTATGTGGTGGTGTTGGCGGTATGTTGGTTTTGGTTCATGTGGTGGTGGTGGAGGTATGTTGGTTTTGGTGCTATGTTGGTTTTGGTGTTATGTTGGTGTTCATGTGGTGGTGGTGCTATGTTGGGTTTGGTGTTATGATGGTGTTGTTATGGATGGCATGTTGATTTTATTGTTTGTTTGTTTGTGTGTTGCGTTGATTTTGATGCTGGTGCTGTCGTGTTTCACCGGCAAACTGGCTTCCCTTTGTTTCTTTTCCTTTCTTTTTTTCTCTCTTTTTATGGCGCGTCCGTGTAAGATATATATTTGCTTAAGTCCCGGCCATATTACTTTTATATCAGTGCCTTAATGGGCAGGTTGCGTGGGGCGGATCTCGGCCGTGTATTCTGTTGTTGTTTTTGCTGCTTGTTTTTCGATTGCTTAGGTTGTTTATGTTGTTCCTTTTGTTTGTTTGTTTGTTTGTTTGTT
>NC_051426.1:32200790-32205790 GCF_015228065.2 Penaeus monodon
TCTCTCTCTCTTCTCTCTTCTCTCTTCTCTTCTCTCTCTCTCTCTCTCTCTCTCTCTTCTCCCTCCCTCCCTCCCTCCCTCCCCTCCCTCCTCTCTCTCGCTAACTATCTCACACACGTTTTAGTTCTTTCCATTCTTTCCTCAGAAAAAAATGTCTCCTCCTCCTCCTCCTCCTCCTCCTCCCTCCTCCTCCTCCTCCTCCCTCCTTCCTATTCCTCCTTCTCCTCCTCTCCTCTCCTCCTTCCTCCTCTTTCTTCTCCTCCTCCGTTTCCTCCTCCTCCTCTTCATACTCCTTTTCCTCCTCTCCCCCCCACACACCTTGTTTTCCTCCTTTCCCTCCTTCTCCTCCTCTTTCTCCTGATTCGTCTTTTATCTCTCTTCCTTTCCCTTCCTCCATTCCTTCCTCTTTCCTTTCCTTCCTCCTTCCTTCCTTCCTTCCTTCCTTCCTTTTTCTTTCCTTCCTTCCTTCCTCTCTTCTTTCCTTCTATCCTTCTTTCTGGCTTTCCCTTTCTTCCTCCCTACGTCCTTTTCTTCGTCTTTTCCTTCCCACCCTTTTTCCCCCAAGCAATCAGAAATTCGAAGGAAAACGTGAGAGTGAGAATAAAAAAAGAAACGAAAATAGTGACAGAGAGAGAGAGAGAGAGAGAGAGAGAGAGAGAGAGAGAGAAGAGAGAGAGAGAGAGAGAGAGAGAGAGAGAGAGAGAGAGAGAGAGAGAGAGAGAGAGAGCAGGCGTTAAAAGAAGTGTTAAGATAGTACTTAAAGTTTGATGAGAATATTAGTGTGGAAGGCATTACCTAGAGAGAGAGAGAGAGAGAGAGGGGAGAGGAGAGAGAGAGAGAGAGAGAGAGAGAGAGAGAGAGAGAGAGAGAGAGAGAAGAGAGAGAAAAGGGGGGGGGGAGCGAGGGAGAGGGGCAAGAAAGGATGGGGGGGGGAGAGAAGTAAGAGAGAAGGGCAGGAGAAAGAGGGAAAGAGTAAGAGAGAGAGAGAGAGAGTAAGAAACATGATTACCAGCGAGGCGATTGAGCCTGGATTATCAGAAAAAAGCAAAGAGAGACGAAGTAAAAAATGAATTGGAAAAATCCAGACGAAGAAAGGAAAAAGAGAGAGAGAGAAAAAAAGAAAAAAAGATTTTAAAAATGTAACCACAAACTCACGACCGTATGTGTTTGCGGCAATAACGACGTAAACTGAACGCTGGATTGGCAATCTTGTTTGCGGAGGCGTTGGTGGGGGTTGGGGGCTAGTGGGTATGGGGGAGGGGGAGGGGGAGGGAGGGTTGATGGAGTGGTCGCTGAGATCATTCTGGCAACACTGTGGTAAGGGGGGAAGAGGAGGAGGAGGGGGGAAGGAAGGGAGGGGAGGGGAGGGGAGGGGAGGGGAGGAGAGGGAAGGGAGAAGAGAGGAGAGGAGGGAGGGGAAAGGAGAATGAGGGTATGAGGAGGAAGAGGAAAAGGGGTGGAAAAGTGGAATGGAAAATGAAACAAGAGAAAGGCAAGCATATGGAAAACAGAAGTAGAACCAGAGGAGAAGGGGAAAAAATAAACATAAGCAAATCTCCCTCCCCCCTACCTCCCTCCCCCCTCCCATCCCCAAACAAAAATAGAAATAAAAATCCTATTTTCTCTAAGCGCCGCGTGTGTGCTGCGAGCTAGCTTACTTAGGGCGCTGTTTCGTCGCTTTCAATTTACAAGATCCGTATTTATTTACTCTTAAGCGGTGTGTCATAATGCATCACGGAAAATACGCTATACTTCAGCTCCGGAACGACCGAACGCTGTGTGTTTTGGGCGATATTTTATGGTCTCGGGGGGTGCACATGTGGGTTCTCTTTTGTTATTATTATTATTATTATTGATGCGTCTTGAATGACCGCCCCCTCGCGACCATGCATTTAAGTGCAATGGCGCACCGGTCTGCGCGTGGGTTTGGCACGGGAGGGTCTTGGTGCCACGCGGGAATTTGGATGTCTTTTGCGTGTCGTGTGGTATGTGTTGTGTCAGGTTTTGAGTGATTTTCGTTCGTGTCATTCGGGATTTGGAATTTGTAGTCTGTGTCATAATTTTTTATTGTTTTTTTTGTGTCAAGTTCGTACGATTGCTTTGTGTCAAGTTCGTACGATTGCTTTGTGTCATGAGTGGTTTGAAATTGTCTCGTATCATACTTTTTTTCTTGTTTTTGTGTCACGTTCATGAGATTTTGCATCATGCGGGATTTGGAATTGTCATATATGTTTTTTTTTTTGTTCTCTTTGTTCGTATAATTTAGTGTCATGTGGGATTTGGAACTAGTCCTCTTGTGTCGGATTCATTCTTGCATGTCTGTGGGTTTCAGATCCAGTCTTGGTGCCAAGTTCGTGTCATGGATTTCTGTGCCATGTGGGGTTTAAAGCTGACTCGTAGTTTTTTTGTGTCATATGAAAGACTGAAAACAAATCTTTGTGTCAAGCTCACATCGCTGTTTTGTGTCATGTGGGATTTGGAATCGGTCTCCTAATGTTAATTTTTGCGATTGCTAAACTGTGTCATGCGGGGTTTAGAACTAATCTCTCCGTGTCAACATGGCGTCTTAACTTTGTGTCATACGTGATTTAGAATTATTTATGCATCACCAATGCACTCTCATCCCAATTTATCATGCTTTGCAATGCATATATCCAAGGACGATTGCCTGACAGCTGACACGTCAACATCAGTCAAAAGCATGACAGGAAGAGGCTGCCTCCAAGCACATGGCAGCCGGCAGACAGCGTGTCAGACGCGAGACTTGACATCGGCTGTGCTTAATTCATCAGGTGTTGACCACAAGCACGGGGAGCTAAGCCGAGGTCAAGGTAGTTAATTACAGGTCACGCAGTGTGGGTGCCTCCTCCTCTCCTTTCGTCCCGCCGTCTCTCTCTCGCCTTCCGTTGTTTCTTGGTTTTGTTTTTCCTGTTTTATCCGTTATCCGTGCTTTTGTGTTTTCCTTTTGCCTCTCTCTTCAGTCCGTTCTTTCTTTCTCTTTTTTTCTTCCTTCCTCCTCCGTTTCTGTCTTTCTTTCATTTTTCCTTCCCCCCTAACGCTCTTCTTTTTTCTTTATTCTCCATTGTCTCCCTCCCTTCCCTCTCTCTCTCTCTCTCTCTCTCTCTCTCTCTCTCTCTCTCTCTCTCTCTCTCTCTCTCTCTCTCTCTCTCTCTCTCTCTCTCTCTCTCTCTTCCTCTCTCTTTTCCTCTATTTCTTTTCCTTTCTCTCTCTCTCTCCCCCCTCCCTCCCTCTCCTCCCTCCCTCCCTCTTTCCCTCCCTCCCTCCCTCCCTCCCTCTTTCCCTCCTCCCCACCCTCCCTCCTTCATAATCGCCCTGGTTGGCTAGTTGCAAGATGTTAATGAGAAAAAACCGAGATCTATGAAATTTGTCTTGTATGTTTTAAAAGGCTTAGTTGGTTGGCGTGTGTTGGTTTCCCTTGCTGTTTTGTTGTTTTCACAGGTTTTGCACATGTTTTTTCGTTTATTATTGTTATCACTTAGTGTTGTAGTTTTTTCTGTTTGTTTTCAGTTGTTGTTTGTTTTGTATTGGTGTTAATATTTTTGTTATTATTGTTTGTCACTCACTGCTGCTGTCGTTTGCTTACAGGTTGTTTTTGCTTTTGCAAATAGTTTTTTCTTCTTTTTTTGTTGATTATTAGTTATTATTTGCAATCAGAGTTTTCAATTGATTGATATTTTCTCTTTATTTTTCACTTTTTTTGCACTTGATATGGATTAGTTGCATGCCTTGTGTGTTACGTCACTGTTATCGGGCATTGTCCCCTCATGCCACCATGCAAGCTCTCACATCATGCACTCACAGAGGGCTTTCATTCTCCCCAAACGTCCATATCGAACAGTCATGCGGCAGTCAATCTCAGGGGAGCAGTCATGCGGCTGTCCTACTCGCGGGAGGCAGTCATGCAACCCCTTAACCTGCCCCTCCCCTACAGATTCTCCGCAGCCCCGCCTCCCACAGATTCCCCCCCCTCCCCCCCGATTTCCTATGCCCCACAGAGCCCTACCCTCTATAGACCCATCTTAAGTCCCCCATAGATCTTCAGTAGTCTTCCCACAGACCCCCACCCCATCCACAGATCCAACACTGAGCCCCCTCCCACAGACTCCCACAGTCCCACCTTCTCCCACAACACCCACAGTCCCACCCCCTCCCCCCACTCCCACAGTCCCACCCCCTCCCACAACACCCACAGTCCCACCCCCTCCCACAACACCCACAGTCCCACCCCCTCCCACAACACCCACAGTCCCACCCCCTCCCACAACACCCACAGTCCCACCCCCTCCCACAGCTCTTCAGCAGCTTGCCTCAATCACAAGGATGCATCTGAGGGAAGGAAACGAGGCCTCATGCGCGGCGTCAACGTCATGCAACCGGGTCGTCATGCCGAGGGGAAAAGCATAAGACATGCGTCATCATGCACAAGGGATTACGTGTGTGTGTGTGGGGGGAGTGGGGAGGCGGAGGAAGGGCAGAGGAAGGGTGTGTGTGTGTGTGTGTGTGTGTGTGTGTGTGTGTGTGTGTGTGTGTGTGTGTGTGTGTGTGTGTGTATTTGTTTGTAAGTGTGTTTGTTTGTGTTTGTAAGGGTGTGTGCTTGTTTGCGTGTGTGTTTGTGCATCTATGTGAATTTACCTGCAAGTACAAAAGAGAGTTTGACGAATGCGAAGGAAAAATTGCTGGTAATGCATAAGGTGGTGTCAGGCAGCGCCTTCCAACAGCTCGCGTGGCCCACATATGTCATGGTGGTGGCAGTGACCTCATGTTTTTTTTTCTCTCTCTCCTTTTGCAGGTGAGTCATGGACGGTCCCAGGCGAGTGTCAGGAGCTGGCTGTCAGCTCTCGAGATCAGCAGGGTTGGAGGCTGACGCTCTCGTTGGTGGGTAAGTGCTGATGTCATCCCCCTGAGTGGGAGGGACACATGTGCAGAAGGAAGGGGATAAAGAGGAAATGGTGAGGGTGTGAAAGGGGGGAGGAGGAAAG
>NC_051426.1:32210790-32213290 GCF_015228065.2 Penaeus monodon
TGGGTGGAGGGGGGAGGGATAGAGGGAGGGATGGAGGGAGGGAAGGGAGAGGGGAGAGGAGAAGGAAGGAAGGAGGAAGGAAAATAGGAAGGATGGATGACAGGAGATAAGGAGGAGGAAAGGGAAGAAGGAAAATTGAAGAGAATAAATTCTTAGAATTCCTTCTGAATTGTAGAGGCAAGGGCGTGCAGGCTAGTGGAGGAAGAAGACCCTTGTGGGCGGCTGTGGGCGGAGTAAGAGCGTGGGCGTAATGTCGAAGGAAAACAGATCAGCTACTGGCGAATCTCTAGATGGAATGATGGCGTCACCGTCTGTGTGTGTGTGTGTGTGTGTGTGTGTGTGTGTGTGTGTGTGTGTGTGTGTGTGTGTGTGTGTGTGTGTGTGTGTGTGTGTGTGTGTGTGTGTGTGTGTGTGTAAGTGTGTATGTGAAAACGTGTCTGTCTGGAAACCTGCGCGTATTTACGTATGTATAACAAGTGTATCTATGTACGCGTAAATGTGCGTGTCTCCTTCTATTCACCTTTGTATGCATACCAATCGAGCCGCTTCTGCGTGTGTGTGTGTGTGTGTGTGTGTGTGTGTGTGTGTGTGTGTGTGTGTGTGTGTGTGTGTGCGTGTGTGTGTGTGCGTGTGCGTGCCTGTCTGTATTCCTCCCCCCGCCTTTATGCATGCGCTTGCACGTGCATTTGTTTCTCGAGGGCTGCTTTCTTGGCAGGCGCTTCCCATTGAAGGAGAGCCGCTCTCTGCGCCCGGCCGTGTGTGAACGCCGGCACGTGTTCAACGGAGAGTATAACAGAGGCATATTCATTCTCCTTTGAAAGCGCGCCGCTCGAAGAACGATGTGCCCCCCCCCCTCCCCTCCTCTCCGCCCTCACTCCCTCCTCCCTGCCACTGCTTTCCCCTTTCCCTTCCCCTCTTTTCCATTCTTCCTTCTCCCTTTCCTCCTCTCCTCCTCCTCCTCCTCCTCCTCCTCCTCCTCCTCCTCCTCCTCCTCCTCATTATCTTCCTCCTCCTTCTCCTCCTCCTCCTCCTCCTCCTCCTCCCTCCTCCTCCTCCTCCTCATTATCTTCCTCCTCCTCCTCCTCCTTCTCCTCCTCCTCCTCCTCCTCCTCCTCCTCTTTTTTCCTCCTCATTATCATCTTCGTCCTCCTCCTCCTCCTCCTCCTCCTCCTCTTTTTCCTCCTCATTATCATCTTCGTCCTCCTCCTCCTCCTCCTCCTCCTCCTCCTCCTCCTCCTCCTCCTCCTCTTCCTCCTCCTTCTCCTCCTCCTCCTCCTCCTCCTCCTCCTCCTCATCTTCGTCCTCCTCCTCCTCCTCCTCCTCCTCCTCCTCCTCCTCCTCCTCCTCCTCCTCCTCTTTTTCCTCCTCATTATCATCTTCGTCCTCCTCCTCCTCCTCCTCTTTTTCCTCCTCATTATCATCTTCGTCCTCCTCCTCCTCATTATCATCTTAGTTTCCACTTTCTTTACCCTTCCTTTTCTTTCCCTGTTTCACTTTATCTTCTTTCCATTTTCCCTTTCATTCTCCCGTCTCCTTTCCTCAGTTTTCTTCTCTTCTTCTCTGTTTCCCTTCTATCCTCTGTTCTCTCCTCTATTCTCTCCTCTGTCTCTGTTCCCTCCTATCCTATTTTTTTTTATCCCCTTAAGGACGTTTCTTCACGCTGTTTCTTTGCTTGATTTCCCCTTTCTCTTTCTTCCTCGTCTTCCCACTCCCACTTCCCACCTTTATTCCCCTCCTCCCTTCACCCCTTCCTCCCCCTTTTCCTCTCCTCCTCTTCCGTATCGCCCCTCTTCCTCTCCTCTCTTTATCCCTTCTTCCTGTCCTCCCCTCTTTCTCTCTTCCCCTCCTCCTCTCCTCCCTTCTTCCCCTCCTCCCTTCTTCCCCTCCTCCTCTCCTCCCTTCTTCCCCTCCTCCTCTCCTCCCTTCTTCCCCTCCTCCTCTCCTCCCTTCTTCCCCTCCTCCTCTCCTCCCCTCTTCCCCTCCTCCTCTCCTCCCTTCTTCCCCTCCTCCCCTCTTCCCCTCCTCCTCTCCTCCCTTCTTCCCCTCCTCCTCTCCTCCCTTCTTCCCCTCCTCCTCTCCTCCCTTCTTCCCCTCCTCCTCTCCTCCCTTCTTCCCCTCCTCCCCTCTTCCCCTCCTCCCGTCCTCGCTCACACCCCTGACTGGACGAAAAGTATCTGTGTCTTTTCCGATATCCGAAGATTTCCATCCGTTCTGGGCCGTCCGGGAAGAGGGAACGGGAGGGGGAAGGAGGGGAGTGAAGGGGAAGAGGAGGGAGGGGAGGGAGGCAGGGAGGGTAGAAGGGGAAGGACGAGAGAGGAGGAAGGTGAGGGAAAGGAAGGGTGAGTGCCGGTATGTTTTTTTTTTTTTTTTTTCACCTGTATGTTCGTTTTGTTTGTGTTGTGTTTGTGGACTTTGTTTTGTTTTGTTTCTAGACTTGTTTTTGTTTTGTTTTGTTTGTTCTATCTGCGTAACGACGTTTTACTTTTTGTTGTTATAGCTA
>NC_051426.1:32223290-32233290 GCF_015228065.2 Penaeus monodon
GAGATAGGGAGGGGGAAGGGAGATAGAGAGGGAGAGGTTGAGGAGGGAGTAAGAGAAGGCGGGAGGGAGGGAAAGAGAGAGGGGGAAGGGAGGGAAAGAGAGAGGGGGAAGGGAGGGAAAGAGAGAGAGAGAGAGAGAGAGAGAGAGAGAGAGAGAGAGAGAGAGAGAGAGAGAAAGGGAGAGAAAGGGAGAGAGAGAGGGGGAGGAGGAGGAGAAGGAGAAGGAGAAAAAGGAAAAGAGGAGGGAAAGAGATAGACAAACTAGATAGAGAGAGAGAAAGAGAACTAGGGAGATGGAGAAAATATGGAGACGGGTGAGGGAGAGGTAAAACCAGACCTAAAAGAAGAAAGAAAGAAAGAAAGAAAGAAAAAAAGAAAGAAAGAAACAGACAGACAGACAAACCGAGAGAGAGAAGGGGGCGAGAGACAAGAGCATGAAAGGTGATCCCGTGTTGATTAGTTGGCAGGAAAATGGCTTTTGTATCGTTTAACTCCGCGCTGGAAGTTGGAAGCTGGAGGGAAAAGATGGAGAAGGGGAAGGGAGAGGGAGAAAGAATACATGGAGATGAACAGACATGGAGGTGTGTTGCAAGCTTGGGTATGTATTTACAGCGTGTATGTGTGGGTGTATATAGTGTATATTCGAGTGAGAGAAAGTGTGTGTGTAAGTTGTAGGAGCCCGATTGATGTATGGTAGTTGGCGGTCTTAAGGTGAAAAGTAGACAACCGAGACTCCTTAACTGAAGGAGATAGAGATAGATAAGTAGATAAAAGTAGATAAAAGCGAGTGTAGCTGATGCTCGGAGCGAGGTATTGCTCCCTGGCTCCCCGCATGGAGTCTGCCTGTCATCTCCTTTAGTGGTCTAAGGGTCGCTGTAAGTCACGTATTTAGCATGTGACAACTGGTGATTAACAAGGAAGGGATACGGCAGTACATAGCTCTTGCGGAGGGGGATAGATAACACGACATTGGAATGTCTAGTGTGGCAAAAAGAGGTGAATAATCAGGTAAAGCAATTATCATGCGTATGTATATGTATGTGAGTAGGTAGTTATGTGACAAACATGTAAGATTATATGTAAATATGTAGAGTATAGTAATATGATATAGATATAGTTGGGTTACAGTGTGTGTGTGTGAGTGAGTGAGTGTATACATGTGTGTGTGTTTGTTTGTGTCTTTGTTGGAAAGAGAGAGGAAAATGCAAAGAACGAGTGAGAATACTAGAAGTTAACGATAAGAGTCAGTTAACCTTCGATATATAGAAAAATAAGTTCAGAAAGACCCTAAAACACGGAAGGAAAAATTACGATTCCGCTAGACCGAATAGGACGCGCCGCCCCCCTCCCTCCCCCCTTCCAACCGTGCCCTTCCTCCCCTCTAAAAAAAAAAAATGAAAAATAGAAATGAAAAATGCCTCCCGAAGAAAAAAAAAAGTCACCATCCAAAATAAGTCCACGATATTGTTTTTCTCCCGTTTTTAATCTTTATTTACCCCCCCCCCCCCCGATTTATTCTCTCTACCCTCCCCCCCTCTGCTTCATCTTCTGTCTCATTCCCTTCCATTTCCCGCCGTATGCTGTCCTTCCTCTTCTTTCCTTCTTTCTCTCTCTATCTCCCCTTCGTATTTAACTTCCATCTTGATCTCGTGCCCACTCCCTCCTCCCTTTTCCCCTCTCCCTCTCCCTCACCCTCTCCCTCTCCCTCTCTCTCTCCTTCCCCCCTCCCCCTCCCCCTCCCCAACGCTCTTTACCTATTCCCGTTCCTCTTCCTCTACCCAGTTTGCCCGTATTCCTCCCTTCTCCCTAACCCTTTTCGCTCACCCTTACTACTCTTTTCACCCCTCTCCCCCCATCTTCTTATTCTGTTCCTCTCTTTCCCCCTCCCCCACCTCCTCCTTTATCTCCCCTTTCCTCCAACTCTCCCACAACCCACCGCCATATCTCCCTTCCTCCTCCCCCTTTCTCTCCCCAATCCACTCCCCCACCCCCACCCCCCTTATCTCCTCCCAACCCACTCGCCCAACCTCCTCTCCCTTCATCTCCCCCAAACCCCTCCCCCACCCCTTATCTCCCCCCAAACCCCTCCCCCACCCCTTATCTCCCCCCTCCCCCACCCCTCATCTCCCCCCCAACCCCCTCCCCCCTCATCTCCCCCCAACCCCCTCCCGCTCTCACCCCCCCCCCCCCCCTTCGAGAGCACTTCGATCACGCGCCGTCGTCTCGCCTCCCGATCCGGAATTAACAAAAGCGCAGCGGAAATGGGCGCCGAGGAAATTCCCGCCGAATGTGGCAATCTCCGGCGGGCGAGGAGCGGAGCGGAGAGGAGAGGAGAGGGGAGGAGAGGAGCGGAGAGGAGAGGGGAGGGGAGGAGAGGAGCGGAGAGGAGAGGAGCGGAGAGGAGAGGAGAGGAGAGGAGAGGGGAGGAGAGGAGCGGAGAGGAGAGGAGCGGAGAGGAGAGGAGCGGAGAGGAGAGGAGAGGGGAGGGGAGGAGAGGAGAGAGGCCAAAATATGAAGCGCACCTTCCGCAGCCGAAGAGGGGGTGGGGGAGGGGGGTGGGGGGAGGAAAGGGGAGGCGGGGGAGGGAGGGAGGAGAGGGGAGGTGGGGAAGAGAGAGTGGAGGGAGGGAGGGGGAGGTGAGGGAGAGAGAGTGGGGGAGGGAAATGGGGGGTAGAGGGGGGATTGGAGGGAGGAATGGAAAGATGGATGCGGAAGGAGGGAGATAGGGGGAGGGAGTGGAGGAAAGGGAAGGGAGGTGGAGGAGATGGGAGAGAGGGGGAGTGGAGAGAGGGTAAGATGAATCGAAGGAAGGGAGAGAGAGATGTGGGAGGGGGCGAAAGGATATCGGGGAGAAGGGAGAGGAAGGTGGAAGGGGGGAGGAAGGGGAGAGGGGGAGAGGTAGGTAGAAGGGAGAGGGGAAAAGGCAATGGAGGAGAAGAGAGGGAGTAAGGGAGGTAGGAGAAAGGGGAGAGAGGTGGATTGGGGCGGATGGGTGGATGAGAGTGAACAGTGGAATAGCTGGAGAAGGAGAAATGGGTGATTATGTGGACGTGGAATGGGGGGAAAGGGAGATAAAAGTGGAGAAAGTGGAAGGAGTGGTGTTGATTGTGGTGGAGTGTGGTTAAAGATAAGGGTTGGAAGTGGAAGTAGAAAGACAGGAAAGAATATTGAAAAAAAGGAAAATAATAAAAAGTAAATAAATAAATAAATAAACAAGAATGGGTGCCTCAAAAAAAAAGAAAGAAAGGAAGAGGCAACGAACTGTAAAAGAAACTCGGAGAAAGAGAGAAAAGATTAAAATAATCGCCTTCTCTGGCCGCGTAATCAGGACCTCAAAGGGAAGTTTGACGGCCGTTACGAGTTATACGGGCTGGCCAATCAGCGTTAAGGGAAATAGTGGCGGGAAAATTTGAAAAAAAAAAAAAAAAGAAAAAAAAAAATTATCGCCAAGTGGAAATCACGAAACAGAAAACGGAGCAAAGAAAATTAAATTAAAGGAGACGAGAGGACGCAAATAAAAAGAAAAAAAAAGGTCGAATTAAAAAGATAAAAAAAGAAAAAGAAAAATGAAGGAATCAAGCCAGAGATGAGGAGGAGGAGATAAAGAGGAGAGAAAGGAGCTTAAATAAATCCCGGGACGCCTACTCCCGAGGATTCTTTTGTGCGAATCCTCGAAGTGTGTTTGGCAAAGTGGGGGCGGCCTCTCAAACAGATTGTTCTCGAGTTGAAGATCGGATGGTGTTGCTTCGTTAATAATATAGCGGCGGGATTAAGCGAGGAGGAGAATTTCGTTTTTTTTGGGGGGGATCTCTATGCGTGGGATGATGGTGGTGGTGGTGGTGGGGATGATGGAGATGGTGGTGGTGGTGGTGGTGGTGGGGATGATGGAGATGGTGGTGGTGGTGGTGGGGATGATGGAGATGGTGGTGGAGTAGGTGAGGATGGTGGAGGTGGTGGTGGAGTAGGTGAGGATGGTGGAGATGGTGGTGGAGTTGGTGAGGTAGATATTGTTATGATGATGGTAGTGGTGGTGATGGTGGAGATGGTGATTTTAGTGATTGTGGTGGTGGTGATAGTGATGGTATGATTATGACGATTAAATTGATATGTGTAATGAGTTAATGGTGATCGTGATCATAATATCAGTTGTTGTTATTAATCCTCCACTGCCCATGCCTTTCGTCATCCTTTCGTTGCCTTTGCCTCTCCTTCCATCTCTTGCTTCCTGCGTTTCTCTCTCCTACGTCCCTCCCTCCCTCCCTCCTCTCCTTCGTCCCTCCCTCCCTCCTCTCCTTCCCCCCTTCCCTCTCTCCTCATCCCACCCCTCCCTCTTTCCTTACTTCCCTCTCCCCTCATCCTCTCCTTCCATCCTTTCTCGCTCTCTCTCTCTTTTCCCTCCTCCTTTATTTCCTTCCTCCCTCCTTCCCACTTTCTTACCAAATTCAGCTCTGTGCCTCGCTGTCTCTCCTTGCACTCCTCTCCTCTCACTCACTCTCCAGTCTTTTTTTTCTTTTGGTTTATCATTCCTCTTGCACCAGATGGCACTGACAACCGGCTCGGAGTCTCTCTCTCTCTCTCTCTCTCTCTCTCTCTCTCTCTCTCTCTCTCTCTCTCTCTCTCTCTCTCTCTCTCTCTCTCTCTCTTTCCTTCTCCCTCTCCCTCTCCCTCCCTCATTATCTCTCCTCCCCCCAACCTCTTCCTCTCCCTCCCCCTCACCTTCTCCCTCTCCCTCCCCCTCACCTTCTCCCTCTCTCCCTCTCCCTCCCCCTCACCTTCTCCCTCTCCCTCCCCCTCACCTTCTCCCTCTCTCCCTCTCCCTCCCCCTCTCCCTCTCACGTGCGCCAGTCAGCGTTTGGGGATATAGGACGAGGTTCCCGGCGTCAATCAGGTGGCGGGAAAAGGGAGCGGAAATGGGTATGGGGGGGAAGGGGGGAGAGAGAAGTTAGGATCGTAAAGATTAAAGAAATGGATTGACGGATTGAGGTAATTGAGAGAGAGAGAGAGAGAGAGAAAGAGACAGAAAAAGACACAGACAGAAAGACGCAGACACGGGCAAAAGACACAGATACCAACAGATACATAGACAGATAGACAGGCAGGTAGGCAGACAGACAGACAGACAGACAGACAGACAGACAGACAGAGTCATAGAGAGAAAGCATGAAACTAAAAAGACAATCAAATAAAAAAGATAGAATAATAGACAATAACTAAAACGAATGGCAAGAGGATAAAAATGTGGAGAAAGGCAGAAATGGAGAGAGAGAGGAAAAAAAAAAAAATACAAACAGACTCCTTTCATAAGCCGCGCCGTATCCATCATCCCTTGTCCAGTCTGGCAGCTTTTGCAATCTTCCCTGCAATACGAAGGCTAACTCGCATTTTTCTTACTTTGTCCTTAATCTCTCTCTCTCTCTCTCTCTCTCTCTCTCTCTCTCTCTCTCTCTCTCTCTCTCTCTCTCTCTCTCTCTCTCTCTCTCTCTCTCTCTCTCTCTCATATATATATATATATATATATATATATATATATATATATATATATATATATATATATATATATATATATATATATATATATATCTACCTACCTACCTACATGTCTATCTCTTTCTCTCTTTCTCTTTCTCTCTTTCTCTCTTTCTCTCTTTCTCTCTCTCTCTCTCTCTCTCTCTCTCTCTCTCTCTCTCTCTCTCTCTCTCTCTCTCTCTCTCTCTCTCTCTCTCTCTCTCTCTCTCTCTCAGAGGAAAAGAAAGGAGAAGAAGGAGAAGATGCAAAGGAATGAGAGGGTGATTAAGAAGCAGGGCAAAGGCCTCTCCGTTGCCTCGATCATGGCAGAAGAAGAGGATGAGACGGGGGGGGGCGGGGGGGGGAAGGGTCACGTCGGATCTCCAGCCAGGTATGGAAGACTTAGCAATGGAGGGAGGGAAGGAGGGAGAAAAGGAGGGAGGGAGGGGGAGAGGGAGAGGGAGAAAAGGAGAGAGGGGGAGAGGGAGAAAAGGAGGGAGGTCGAGAGAAGGGAGAGGAAGGGAGAGAGGGGGAGAGGGAGAAAGGGAGGGAGGGAGAGGGAGAGAGAGACAGAGACAGAGAAAGGGGAAAGAAAAGGAAAATGCGGACGAGGAGGAGGAGAGAAATAAAAGGAGAAGGAAAGGGAAAGGCATAAAAAAGAGGAGAACGATGAGCAGGAGGAATATTGCAGAAAAAAATGATTAACGGTAGTGATTCAGCTAAAGAGAAGAACAGTAATAATGGTATTAACGATAATGATAACTGCAATACTTCAGATCATCACACTAATTAAGTAATTAAGAGAAAAAAATATATTATTGGGAAGATAAAGAAAAGTAAAACAAGAAAAAAGTTGAAAGGCGAAGATGCACCTAAAATAAACAAGAAAAAAATTCATAAAGAAAAGAAATAAAAAAGAAGATGCACCTAAAATAAACAAGGAAAAACTTCATAAGGAAAAGAAATCAAGAAAAAAAAAAAAAAACGAAGATGCGCCTAAAATAAACAAGAAAAACCATAAAGAAAAGAAAAGAAACAAACAAAAAAAAGAAAGACGAAGATGCACCTAAAATAAACAAGAAAAAACTTCAAAAAGAAAAGAAAATAGAAGAAAAAAAAAACACGGAAAAGAAGGTTAAAGAAAACGTAAAACACGACGATAAGTATCCTCCCGGGCTTAGAAAACCCAGGCTTTTGTGGGAGTTTTTGTTCGTGCTCCGGGAGCTGTTTTGTTTACTTCCGGTGGGCTGTTCTTGGCGGCCTGGTTGGGGGGAGGGGGTATAATGGGAGGGGGGGAGTTGAAAGGGAGAGTGGGGGGGGGCTAAGTTGGAAGGGAGGGGAGAGGGTGGTAGAGTGGGGAGGAGGGTTATAGTGTGTGGGGGGGGGGGGTTGAAGGGGATTGTTGTAGAGGAGGGAAGGAGGAGGGGTATACCGAGGGGTATACCGAGGGGAGAGGGGGTTGAAAGGGAGGGGAGGAAGGGTATGGTGGGGATTGAGTTGAAAGGGGAGGGGAGAGGGTGGGTTCAAAGGGCGGAGAAGAGGGGTATAGTGGGGGAGGGGTAGCGGGGAGGTTGGTAGAGTGAGGATAGTTGAAAAGGGGGGGAGGGGAGGGGAGGGCTGGATTAGTGGGGTCGAAAGGGAGGTTGGGGAGGGCGGGTTGATAGGGATGGGGAGGGGAAGGCTGGAGGAGAATAGCCAGGTTTTATTTATTTATTTTTTGAAAGGGAGGTAGGGGTGGGGTAGAGGGAGATGGGGGGGAAGGGGGATAGGAGGTAAGGAGGGAGGGTAGGGGTATGAGCTGAATTTTTCCTGCAGCCTAAGAGGAGGATTTTACGTTCAGTGTATTTTTTCCCCGTTATACACACATACACAACACAACACACACACACACACATACATACATATGGATGTATGTATATGTATATTATATGTATATGTATATGTATATGTATATGTATATATATATATATATATATATATATATATATATATATATATATATATATATATATATATATATATATATACACAAATGTATGTATGTATATTTTTTCCAACACACGCTGTATAGAGAGGGAGTGAGACAGACTAGGAAAATAAAATAAAGAGAAAGATAATTTTCTCTGTAAGAGGAAGATCCAGAAGGAAACAGGAGAGGGGAGAGGGAGGGAGGGGGAGGGGGAGGGACACGGGAAGTTTAGGAGGGACGAAAGGAGAAAGGAAGAGGGGAGAGAGGGAGGGGAGGGAGGGAAGGAGGGGGGGGGAGAAGGGAGAGCGGATTCACACCGGAATAACTATTGACTTGCAGGAGGCGGAAGGGAGGAGAAGGGAGGGAGGGGAGGAAGGAGGGAGAGCGAGCGAGGAGAGGGGGAGGCGGAGAGAGGGATGGGAGAGGGAGAGAGGGATAGGAGAGGGAGAGAGGGTTAGGAGAGGGAGAGAGGGATAGGTGAGGGAGAGAGGGATGGGAGAGGGGGAGAGAAAGAGAAAGTGAGGGATTCAGGAAGAGGGGAACGAGGGAAAGTATTTTCTTAGTATCAAAGTAAACGGGGTAGATAAAAAAAAGAAAGAAAAAAAAAAACAGGAATAGGAAAAGAAAAAAGGAACGGGAGGAGAACAAAAAGAGGAAAGAAGAAAAAGGAAGTAGATAAAAAAAGACGAAATAAAAAGAAGTTTCCTTAAATAAAAGAGCAGAAACAGAGCACTCCGAGAGATTGTAAGAACGAGTCGCTCCTTTAAACGCTATATGCATTTAAGGAGCGAATTACGTAAGAAGCAATTGCCTTCCCAGACATTCGGGTGTTTGGTTCGCAGTTAGAGAGAGAGGGAGAGGGAGAGGGAGAGAGAGAGAGGGAGAGAGAGAGAGGAGAGGGAGAGGGGAGACGGGAGAGAGAGAGAGAGAGAGAGAGAGAGAGAGAGAGAGAGAGAGAGAGAGAGAGAGAGAGGGAGAGGGAGAGGGAGAGAGAGAGAGAGAGAGAGAGAGAGAGAGAGAGAGAGAGAGAGAGAGCGAGAGCGAGAGCGAGAGCGAGAGAGGGAGAGGGAGAGGGAGAGGGAGAGGGAGAGAGAGAGAGAGAGAGGAAGCAAAAAAGGACAAAAATAAAATAAAATAAACATTTGCTTCCGTTTCGGGGAAGATCATCGGTTCAATTTTGAGAGGATAAAACAAAAAAAAAAACTTTTGCTGCCGTGTCGGTGAAGATCATCGGTTGGTTTTTGAGAGGATTAAATGCCACTGTTTATTTTTTTATTGATCTATTTTTTCCTTTATTTATTAACTTTTTTTTTTATGGGGAAGAGTCGCGTGGTACTAATCGATAATCTCGTCTCCTGTGGGGCATGTTAAGGTATATTTTTGTGTTTGTAGTTTTATACATGTTTGTGTTGTTGTTATTTGTTGTTTCCGGTTTTAATTATTTCTGTTTGTAGTGTTGTTATTTCTGTGGTTATTGTTGCTGTTATTATTGTGATTGTTGGTTTGTTTTAATTGTTGTGGTTGAAATATATATATATATTTTTTTGCCATTGGTTTTTATTATTATTATCATCGTTAGTCAAACAGCGAATGAATGGGAGTGAAATAGGATAGATAAATAGAAGAGAGCAGAGAAAAGAAAGGAATTAGAGAAGAAAACAAGGAAATAATAGCAAAAAAAAAAAAAGAATGATGAAGGAATACAGAAAACCACAACGACGGAAAAATAGAACGAATGAAGAGAAAAAAAATAGAAGAGAACAGATGGGAAGAGGAAGAAGGAAGAAAGAGAGAAGTTTGAAAGACGTGCGCGGGGAATTCTTATTGGAATCCAATGTAAAACGCGGGAGATTTGTGTTTTTTGTGCGCAACTTTTAGATGAGAGAGAGGTTGCGTGATGTTGGGGTTGAAGGGGGGATGGGGGAAGGGGAGGGGTGGTTGGGCGTGATGGAGGGGGGGGATGAAGTAGGGGGGGGAGGGAGGGAGGGAGGGGAAGGTGAGGGAAAGGAGTGATTGGGAGAGATGGAGGATGGGGGGGAGGGGGCAGGGGATGGGATGGAGGAAGGGGAGGGGGAGGGGGAGTGAGATAGGGGTGGAGGGAGAGGGGAAGTGGAGGGGTAGTTGGGAGTGATGGGGGAAGGGAGGGGGAGTTATAGGGAGAGAGGGAAGGGGAGGGGAAGGGAGTGTTGTGGGGGGAAATAGGGTTGGGGAAGGGGAGGGCTGGTGGGTAGTAATGGGAGAAGGGGAGAGGGGGAAAGTGTAGCAAGTGATGGGGGATAGTGGGGGAGGAGGGAGGGGAATGATCTGAAGCATTGGGGTGGGGGAGGGGAAGGGGTGATTGGGGAAGGGGGGAGCGGGAAATGGGATTAGAGAGGTGAAGTGTAATGAAGGGGGGGGGTAGAGAGAGGGGGAAAGAGGAGGGGGAGTAATGGGGGAGGGAAGGTGTGCGTAGTGGGGGTGGAAGGGGTAGGGAGAAGGCAGAGTAGGGGAAGAGACAGGAGGAGGGAAAGGGACAAAGGAGAGGGAA
>NC_051426.1:32240790-32243290 GCF_015228065.2 Penaeus monodon
TCCTCCCCCCTCCCCCCCCAGTGCCCAATCCCCCTCTTTTTTCCCTTCTCCCCCCCTCTCCCTCATACCTCCCCTCCCCTCCCCTCCCCTCCCCTCCCCTCCCCTCCCCCCACCCGACTACTCTCATTACATTATGCTTTCTTTGTCCTCTTCTGAAGAAGTGAGAAAGGGTGGGGGGAGGGGGAGGGAGGGGGGAGGGGAGGGGGAGGAAGGTAGAAAGGGGGCGGCGATGAGGGGAATGAGGAAGTGGGAAGGGGAGGGAGAGAGAGGATGGGCTAGACAGCTGGGAGGCAGACGAAAGAAGAAAGAGGAGGAGGAGGATAAAGAGAGGAGGTAAGAGGGGAAGGGAAGGTGTAGTTGAGGGAGGGGGAGAAGGGGGGGTAGGGTGAGGGGAGAGGGGTTAGTAAGGGCTGATTCAACGGCTTTTGGGGAGAAGAAAAAAGGGGAAAAGTCTTTTCGCATGAGGAGCCATGGAGGTGCTCTTTACTCTGATTGCGGAAGGGTACGTGAGGGGAAATGGGGGAGAAGGAAAGCGGAATTTGAGGGAAGGAAAGGGAGGGTGCGCGAGGGGAAATGGGGATGGAGAAAAGGGAGGGGAAATGGGGGTGATTTAAAGGGAGGGTGCGTGAGGGGAAATGGGGATGGAGAAAAGGGAGAGGAAATGGGGGTGATGGAAAGGGAAGGTGCGTGAGGGGAAATGAGGGAGAAGGAAAGCGTAATTTGAGGGAGGGAAAAGGAGGAGGAGCGTAGGTGGGGGGAAATGAAGGTTAAGAAAAGGGGGGGGGGGTATATGAGGGCAAAGGGGGTAAAGGGATGTGGAGTTCGGGGGAAGGAAAGGGAAGGAGAAAAATGAAGAGAAGAGAAAGCTGAAATAGATGATAGAGACTGAATTGTAGTGCCGACAAAAAAAGGATAAATAGTCTGAGGAAGAACGAAATATAGATAGATAAATAGAGAGAAAGGGAGAGGGAGAGGGAGGGAGAAAGGGGGAGAGGGGGAGAAGGGGAGAGAGAGACGGAGAAGGAGAGAAAGAGAAAGAGCCGAAGAAGGAGAGAAAGAGAAAGAGAAAAGGACAGAACGAACGAGAGAGAGCGACAGCGAGAGAGAGAGAGGGAGAGAGAGAGAGAGAGAGAGAGAGAGAGAGAGCGAGAGAGGGAGAGAGCGAGAGCGAGAGAGAGAGCGAGAGAGAACAAGAGCTCTCATTCTCCCAAGTTTAAAGCCCCGAGACGTGATAGTCTACTGAGAGGGTGTTTAAGCCGCCGGCTCCGCTCCGCCCGTCTCATCCGCAAGACTCTTGCTTGTGCCGCACGCCCAACGAGGCCGATAGACTGCGTTTTTTTCGTTGTTTTATATAGATTGTTTTTTTTTTTATCATTATTATTATTTTTTACTTTTTTTAGTTTTTTATATATTGTTTTTTATCATTATTATTTTTTTTGTATTTTTTTTTAGGGGGAGTTTTTTTTTTCGTTTATTTATTCACTTTTTTTAAGGGAAGGAGGCTGTATTTTAGTTTTTTTTTTATTTGTTCTTCATGAGGATGGAGGAGATGCGAGGGAAGAAGGCGCACAGGGAAAGGATTTGATCTTTTTTTCTCTTTCTCTCTCTCTCTCTCTCTCTCTCTCTCTCTCTCTCTCTCTCTCTCTCTCTCTCTCTCTCTCTCTCTCTCTCTCTCTCTCTCTCTCTCTCTCTCTCTCTCTTTTTCCTTCTTTCTTTCTCTTGCTCTCAACAAGTAAAATTTGAGGGAAACCGCGATATACGAAAAGGATTTTTTTTCCCGTAAATTACAGCTTCATCCATCTTCTCTTTTTCCTTTTATTGTTTTTTTCTTGCGTTTGCTTGTTTTCTTCTTCTTCTTTTTCTTCTTCGTTTTGTTGTTGTTCCATTTCGGTTTCTTCTTGTTCTTCCCCTCTCCCTTCCCTTCCCGCTCTCTCACCCCTTTCCCTCTCCCTCGTTCGCTGGGGTTATTAGTCAAACGAGGGAAAATGTTTAATATTCCGGAAATTTCCTGCCTCTCCCACTCCCCCTCCTCTCCCCCTCTCCCCTCTCCCTTTCCCCCTCTCCCCTCTCCCTTTCCCTTCCTCCTTCATCCAGTCTCCCCTCTCTTTTTCTCTCTTATTCCACCTTTGCCTCTTTCGACCTTTGCCTCTTTCCCACTCTCCCTCCTCCCTTTCCCTTTTCCCTTTCTCTTTCCCCTTCTCCCTCTGCTCATTTTCTATCTCCTCTTCCCTTTCCCTTTCTTCCCCTCATTCCCTCTCCCCTTTCCCTTTCCCCCCTCTCTCTCCCCTCATTTCCTATGTCCTCTCCCCTTTCCCTTCTCTCTCCTCTCTCCTCTCCCCCCTCTCCCCTCTCCTCTCTCCCCTTCTTCCTCCCACCCCTCCTCACTAAGATGCTTCCGTCAATATGGCGATTGTCTTCCGTCCGAAAAGTGTGCAGTAAACAAGGCGAGGGGAAAGAGGAGAGGGGAAAAAGGGTTAAGGGAAGGCGATGGAAATGTGAT
>NC_051426.1:32255790-32258290 GCF_015228065.2 Penaeus monodon
GATAAAGATAATGATTGTGATGGTGATGGTGATGATGATGATGATGGATTGTTGACATGATGATAAGGCATGATATTGATAGTGATGATGACATTGACAACAACGACAATGATAATGATGATAATGATAATAATAATGATAACGATAATAAAAATGATGATAATAATAATAATAATAGAATGATGGTATGATAATGATAATGTCGATAATAATAATAACGATGATGATGATGAAAACAACAGAAGCAAAAGTAGTAATAACACTAACATTGATGACGATAAGAGAGATAACAAGAACAATAACGCCAGTATAGAGTGAAACTCACAGTAGAACACAGAAGGCTGATTCTTAAGGCATGGACAGGAGGGAAGAGGAGGGGCAGCGAATGACTTTCCAGAAAGAGATTAACGGCGGAATAACGCCACTGTTGCCAAGTAAAGTGACAAGACACATCTCGGGCGGCGTTTTGGCTCGGCAGTTGGCAATGCTGCGACCACATAAATTGCGTGGATATCATCACTTGCCAAAAAAATAATAAAGGGGAGTTGGTGGAGGGGGTGATGAAAGAGGAATAGGAGTGGGAGGAGGATGAAAATGTAAATGGAGATGGAGAGGATGAGGGTGATGATGATGGAGATGAAAATGGTGAAAATGAAGATGATGTTGATGGTCAAGATGAAGAAGGGGATGGTGGAGGAGGAGGAGAAGAAAGGAAGGGAAAAAAATAGAGAGGAGAAAATAGAAAAGGAAGAGATGATAGAGGGGAAATTGAAAAGGAAAAAAAGTAGAGGTGTAGGAAGAGAAAGACGAAGTGATGATAAATTGAAAAAAAAAGAACTTTGGGGGAGGGGGGGATGAGACGTAATTCGCACAGCGTGGTTCGGATAAGTGGCTTCATGTGAGTCGCTCGGTTTATTTGCTTCGTTGACTCGGTGCTTCGAAACTCACTTGAAAAAATAATAATAAAAAAATAAAAACGTAATTTTTTTTTTACCTGAAATGGAATCCCATTTGTGGAGAGATTTTGAAATGTATCGGAAATTTCGAGGCTTTGTTTTGATTTATTCCCCGTCTTCTCGCTGTGTCTAATTAGGGCCTAATTAGTCTGTTTCCCGAATTAATGTTTCTATATTTTTTTCTCTCTCCCTCTCCCTCTTTTTTATTTTCTTAAGCGGGTTTTAGCGTGATTCTTACGGTGTCGTTAAAAAACCTCGTTTCGCTGTGCATTACGCTTGGGCAGTTCGAAGGGGAATGAGCAGTGTTGCCAGAGAGGAGATTATGCCTCTACCTGCGGCCCTCTTCTCTTCCCCTTTCTTATCTCCTACTTTCGTCTCGTTTCTTCCGTCCATGTTATTCTTCTTCTCGTGTCTCCTCTTTCTGACTTTCGTCTTTATCGTGTCTTCCGTTTCCTGCATGATTCCTCTTTCTCCTTTTTGCTCTTCCGATCTTCCTCCTTTTCTCCCCTCTCTTCCGTACTTCTTCTCCGTTCTCCTTTTCCAATCTTTCCCTTTTCTTTTATCTCCTCTCCCGTTGCCTTTTTTTTCCCCTCACACCATCACTTCCCCTTTCGTTTATACTCTTCCTCTTTCCCCCTTCTCTCAGTTTCCCCTCTCTCACCCTCCTTTCCGTCTCCCCTTTCTCCTATTCACTTTTCTGGCCCGATCCTCCTCCCCTTACCCTTCTCTCTTTCTTCTCTCTCTCTCCTCTCTCTCTCTTCTCTCTCTCCTCTCTCTCTCGTCTCTCTCTCTTCTCTCTCTCTTCTCTCTCTCTCCTCTCTCTCTCCTCTCTCTCTCTTTTCTCTCTTCTCTCTTTCTTCTCTCTCTCTCTCTCTCTCTCTCTCTCTCTCTCTCTCTCCTCTCTTCTCTCTTCTCTCCCCTTCATCTCCTCCTCCTCCTCCTCCTTTCCACTTCCCCCAATCCATCGAGTTAATGTAGAATAGTCAGAATAATTAATGTTTTTTTTTCCTAGCACAGAATCCGTAATTTCTTTTCCGAGAAGCATTCATCTTACGTCGTTATGGAGACTGAGGTTTCTTAATCGGGAGAGCGAGGAGGGAGGGGGAGGGAGGGGGAAGACTAGGGAGGGGGAGGGAGGGAGAAGACGAGGGGGAGGGAGGGGGGAAGATGAGGGAGAGGGATAGATGGTGAGAGTGGGAGGGAGGGGGAAGAGCGAGAGGGAGGGAGAGAAGGGGAGAGGGAAGGAAGCAAGTGAGGTGGGGAAAGAAAGGGTGTAGGGGAGAAGGGAGGGTAAGTAGGAGGAAGACAAAGGGCAAGAGGAATAGGGAGGAAGAGAAGGAGAAAGGGGAAAAGAGAAGGAAGCGAAAAAGAAGGGAGATATACGGGCAGTAAAGGAGAGAGGGGAAGGACAGAGCAAAAAAAAAAAAAAGAGAGGAGAGAGAGAGAGAGAGAGAGAGAGAGAGAGAGAGAGAGAGAGAATTGAGAAGGTAAAAATAAAGAGAAAAAAAAAAAAAAACGAGAAAAGAAAGTGTCAAGAACCTCGC
>NC_051426.1:32263290-32265790 GCF_015228065.2 Penaeus monodon
GTGGTAGGGGGGTTGGAGGTGGGGGTTGAGAGGCGGGTTGGGGGTCAAGAGGGAGAAAGGGTTGGGGGGTTGGAGGTAGGGGGTTGGAGCAGGGGTTGGGGGTCAAGAGGGAGAAGGGTTTGGGGGTTGGAGGTAGGGGGGGGTAGAGGCAGGGTTTGGGGGTTAAGAGGGCGAAAGGGTTTGGGGGGTTGGGGTAGAGGGTGGAAGAGATGGGGGTTAGGTGGGTTGGGGGGAGGGGGGTAGTGGGAGAAGGGGTTGGGGTGTGGGGTAGAAAGGGTTTGGGGGTGGGGTTGGGGGTGAGAGGGAGAGGGTTTGGGGGTGGAGGAAGGGTTTGGGTTGGGGATTGGAGGTAGGGGTTGGAGGCAGGGGTTGGGGGTCGAGAGGGAGAAAGGGGTAGGGGGTTGGGGTAGGGGGTTGGAGGCAGGGGTTGGGGGTTCAAGAGGGCGAAAGGGTTTGGGGGGTTGGAGGGCAGGGGTTGGGGGGTCAAGAGGGGAAAGGGTTTGGGGGTTGGGGTAGGGGGTTGGAGGCAGGGGTTGGGGGTCAAGAGGGAGAAAGGGTTGGGGGGTTGGAGGTAGGGGGTTGGAGGCAGGGTTGGGGGTCAAGAGGGAGAAAGGGTTAGGGGGTTGGAGGTAGGGGGTTGGAGGCAGGGGTTGGGGGTCAAGAGGAAGAAAGGGTTGGGGGGTTTGGAGGCAGGGGTTGGGGGTCAAGAGGGAGAAAGGGTTGGGGGGTTGGAGGCAGGGGTTGGGGGTCAAGAGGAGAAAGGGTTGGGGGGTTGGAGGCAGGGGTTGGGGGTCAAGGGGAGAAAGGGTTAGGGGGTTGGGGGGTTTGAGGCAGGGGTTGGGGTCAAGAGGGAGAAAGGGTTAGGGGGTTGGGGGGTTTGGAGGCAGGGGTTGGGGGTCAAGAGGGAGAAAGGGTTGGGGGTTGGAGGCAGGGGTTGGGGGTCAAGAGGGAGAAAGGGTTGGGGGGTTGGAGGCAGGGGTTGGGGGTCAAGAGGGAGAAAGGGTTAGGGGTTGGGTGCAAGATGGGGAAATTTTTGTGTTGATGGGGGGGGGGTCAATGGATTAGGAAGTAAGGGAGAGAGAGAGAGAGAGAGAGAGAGAGAGAGAGAGAGAGAGAGAGAGGGGAGAGGGAGAGGGAGAGAAGAGAAGAGAAGAGAGAAAGAAAGAAATAGAGAGAGAGAGAAAAAAAAAAACAGAGAAAAAGAAAGAAAGAAAGAAAAACGAAGAGAGAAAGAGAAAATGCCTAATACAAAATCAGAAGAGAGAGGCAGACAGACAGACACAAACGGACCAGTCCTCCGTGTCAGTGATCCAAGTCCAGGTCAAGTAAATAATGGACGCAACAAGGGTCATACAGCGCGTGGAAACCAGGTTAAAGTGGACCATCTCGACATCATGAGTGGACTTCCTAGTGGAGTGACGGTGGGGGGGAGGGGGGTGCGGTGTAGGAGGAGGGTGGAGAGAGGGATAGAGAGGAATGGAGAGGGGGTGATGGGAAGAGAGGGGAGGGAGGGATAGGGAGGGATTAGGAGGAGTGGGAGGGAGGGATAGTGAGAGAAGGGGAGGAAGGAGAAGGATCAGAAGGAAAGGGAGGGAGGGAGGGAAGGGGAGAGAGGGGAGGGAAGGAAAGGAAGCGATGGGGAGGAAGGGGAAGGAGAGAGAGGGATAGGGATGGGGAGGGAAGGATTAGGAGGAAGGGGAGGGAAGGATTGGGAGAGATACAGAGGGCGGGGGGGGGGGGAAGACTGAGGAAACTGGGGGGGGGGGGGGTTAGACAGAAGAATACTTGATATTACTTGATCGTTAGCAATTATGATCAGAAATACCTTTTACTAAGAAAAAAAAAATATGGGCTTATATTTGAATGTTCTTAAAAAAAAAACTCATACCTAATGATACAATGATAATAATAATATTTACAGAATAACACATCTATTTGCGTCACAATTGCCGTTGTTTCGATCAAGCAGCTGCCGTTGCGTCACACCTGCGGCACAGCTTGCTCACTCGCTGATCTCCTTTTGGCACTGGCTCTTTGGCACTCGTGCGACAGTGGCGCTCTTGAGCTATGAGTGAGTGTGGGTGAATGTTTGAGTGAGTGAGCGTGTGAGTGAGTCATTGAGTGAATGAGTGACTGAGGAGTGAGAGTGGGTGAGTGAGTGAGTTAGTGAGTGAATGTGTGAGTGAGTGAGTGAGTGAGTGAATGAATGAATGCGTGAGTAAGCGAGTGAATGTGTGTGTGAGTGAAAGAGTGAATGTGTGAGTGAGTGTGCGTGCGTGCGTGCGTGAGGTGCCAGCTGGTATATCAAAGGCTTTTTAAGGAAAGGCGAATAAGAAAGAGCGAAACGCCACGATTAAATACGAGGTCACACAGGGTCATAGAAGTGCCTCAGGGATGGTCTGTGATCTTCCGTGTTCTTGGCTCCTAATTGCAAAGGCGGAATGAAGGAACGGCGGAGGGAATAAATGAAGGGAACGAGAGATCGAGTGAACCAGGAAGG
>NC_051426.1:32270790-32273290 GCF_015228065.2 Penaeus monodon
TCTTCCTGGTTCCCCCTTGGTTCATCTCCCCCCCCCCTGCCTCAGTTCGCCCACTCCCCCTTGACTTACTGGTCCATCTCCCCCCCCCCCTCCCTCCCTTGGTTCATCTCCCCCCTGACTCTTCCTGGTTCCCCCTTGGTTCATCTTCCCCCCCTCCCTTAGTTCATCTCCCCCCCTCCCTTATCCCCTCCTGACATACTGATTCTTCCTTGCTTCATCTCCCTTGGTTCATCTCCCCCCCCCCTCCCTTATCCCTGACATACTGGTTCCTCCTTGGTTCATCTCCCCCCCCCCCTACCTTATCCCTGACATACTGGTTCCCCCTTGGTTCATCTCCACCCCCCCCCCTACCTTATTCCTGACATACTGGTTCCTCCTTGGTTCGTCGGCGGTTTATCCATCGGTTCTCCTGGCGTCGCCCCCCCCCCCTGGCGCTGACCATTATCATTCCTCGGGATTGGATTCCAGTCTCCCATTTGTCGGAGGGCGGGGGTGTGCGTGGGGGGGTCGGAGGGTGGGGTGTGGTGGGTGTGGGAGGGGTGTAGGGTGTGGGGTATGGGGTGTGGTGGGTGTGGGAGGGGTAATAGAGGGGTGTGGGAGGGGGGAGAATGGGGTGACGGAAGTAAAATGGGGGGTGGAGAGTAAGGGAAATGGGGGGATGGGATAAGGGGTTGTGGGAAGGAGTGGGAGGGGGAGTAGAAGCAAGTTGGTGGGGGTGGGGGGGGGTATGGTTGCGTAGATTAGGGGTTGTGGGGGATTTTGGCAGAGGCTGTTAGTGTGTGTGTGTGTGTGTGTGTTTGTGTGTGTGTGTTTGTGTGCTTGTGTGTGTGTGTGTGTATGTGTGTGTGTGTTTGTGTGTGTGTGTTTGTGTGCTTGTGTGCGTGTGCCTACCTGCCTGTCTGTCTGAGTAAATGTTCATCCTTTTCTTCGTCTTCCAGCGTGGCATTAATATATCATTTACCGCTTTCTATTTTAGTTCAGCGTGAGAGATCGAGTTGTCCTGTCTGGCGAGGCTTGATTACCGAACATTGATTCACCCCGCTCCGCCCACAACTCCCCACCCCACTCCGCCCACAACTCCCCACCCCACTCCGCCCACAACTTCCCACCCCACTCCGCCCACAACTCCCCACCCCACTCCGCCCACAACTCCCCACCCCACTCCGCCCACAACTTCCCACCCCACTCTGCCCACAACTCCCCACCCCATTCCGCCCACAACTCCCCACCCCACTCCGCCCACAACTCCCCACCCCATTCCGCCCACAACTCCCCACCCCACTCCGCCCACAACTCCCCACACCACTCCGCCCACAACTCCCCACCCCACTCCGCCCACAACTCCCCACCCCACTCCGCCCACAACTCCCCACCCCACTCCGCCCACAACTCCCCACCCCACTCCGCCCACAACTCCCCACCCCACTCCGCCCACACTTTCTTAGCCGCGCATTTATACTCCTCGCGGTAAGCTATGGCCGCCGCGAATGCATCTGACAGTCGCCGTTCCCCCGCGCTTTATGGCTTGCTATTGCCTCTCCTTCACAAAGTGTCAGAGTTATATCATGGTGGGGGTGGAGGGAGGGGGGGTGGGGGAGATGGGGGGGCGGGGGAGAGAGAGGGGAGGTTAAAGGGGGAGGAGAGGGTAGGGAAGAGGGAAGAAGGGGTAGGGATGGAGAGGGGGAGATTGGGTAAGGGGAGGGGGGAGGGGGAGATGGGTGAAGGGGGAGAAAGGCGATGTGAGGGAAGGAGAGGGGGATAGGTAAAGGGGGAGGATAGGGGAAGAGGAGGGGTGAGGGAAGGAGGGGGGATGGGTAAAAGGATAAAGGAGGAGGAGAGGATAGGGAAGAGGGATAAAGGAGGAGGAGAGGATAGGGAAGAGAGATAAAGGGATAAAGGAGAGGAGAAGTAGAGGGAGAGGGGGAGGTGTTGGGAATTCAAAGAGAAAGAAAGGGATAGAGGAGAGAAGAGAGAGATGGAAGAGGGAAGAGGGAGGTGAGAGTGAGGGAGGGAGGAGAAAAAGAAGTGGAGGCAGAGAAAGAAGGAATTAGGAGAGAAATCAGGTGTGAAGAAAATAAAGGAAAGGATGAAATTAAAAGGTAAATTAAACAAAAGGAAGATAATCGATGTATTATTTTTGTTTGTCTCAGTTATATTCCGTGTGTGTGTGTGTGTGTGTGTGTGTGTGTGTGTGTGTGTGTGTGTGTGTGTGTGTGTGTGTTACAAGTATTTATTTTTAAAATAATTTCATAACCCGCCTTATTTTCCGGTTCATTCTCTCTCTCTCTCTCTCTCTCTCTCTCTCTCTCTCTCTCTCTCTCTCTCTCTCTCTCTCTCTCTCTCTCTCTCTCTCTCTCTCTCTCTCTCTCTCTCTCTCTCTATCTTTCTTCCTTTCTATCTCTCTCATTCTCCCTCTCTCATTTCTCCTGTTTATCCGCTCCCTTTTATTATTTCAACTCGGGCCGTGATTTCCAACTTCATTTCACAGACGTTGCCTCGA
>NC_051426.1:32275790-32280790 GCF_015228065.2 Penaeus monodon
ATGACTCTCGAAGTGTGTGCTGGCGGTGACTTTGCCTGCCAGTCATGTTCAGTTCAAGCCAGTTAAGTCAAGATTGCCAATCCAGCTTGCTCGTTTTGCTGCGTTGCATGATTGCGGTGGCGAATGGTGGTGTATGGTGTCGTCAGGTGATGTATGGTGTAGCCAGGTGATGTTTAGTGTTGTTTTTACGTTGTGTAGTGATGTTGAAGGACTGTTGGTGAGCGTTGCGGAGAATGGTGGTGCTGATGGGGATGACTGTGACTTTGGTGATGGTAATTGTGAGGATGCAATAGTTATGAACCGGAATCGCGAGAAATGCAAGAATAAAAAGGGATTGGAAAATAGACGCGACTAAAACGGAAATGAGAAAGGGGGGAAACAAAGAATGATAGAAAGGCGTGGATTGAAGAAGAGGAAGAATGGTTGTTTATCGAGAAAGGGGGAAGAGGAGGAGACGCAAGAAGGAGTTGAAAGAGGGGAGACAAGAGGGGAGGTGGAGAGTCTGTCAACAAGGCGACGCTTTTGTGAAGGAGAAGGGAGGGCATAGGGATAAAATGCAATAAAGGAGGGAGAGGAGGAAATGAAGAGAGGAGGAGGAGGGAAACATTGATGCAAGGGAGGATATGAAGGTAGGGAGAGGAGAGAGAAGGAAGTAGAGGAAGAGGGAGAAACACAGATAGAGATAGATATAGAAAAACAGAGACTGGAAAAGAGAGAAAGGGACGAAGACAAGAAGAAAAATAAATTCGCAAAAGATCAATAGGTGCTGCACTCTCTCCTCTCTCTACTTCATTCCCCTAATTCTCTCTCTTCCTCCCTCCTCCTCATCTTCTCTTCTCTCTTCTCCTCTTCTCTCCTCTCTTCTCCTCTAACCCCCTGCTTTTCCTCCGTCCCTCTCCTCTTCCCCTCCCTCCCTCCCTCCCTCCCCCACCCTCCTTCGCCATCTTCCCTACCCCTCCCTCCCTCTCTCCTTTCCTCCCCCTCTCCTATAACCCCTACCCCCTCCCTCCCTCCCTTCTTCCCCTTTTTCCCTCCTTCCCTCCCTTCCCCTCCTCCCTCCTTCCCTCCCTTCCTCACCTTCCTCCCTCCTTCCCTCCCTCCCTCACCCTCCTCCCTCCCACCCACCCTCCCTTCTCTAACCCCTCCCCCCCTCCCCCTCCCCCCGAATCCAGCAGCAGCTGTCAGAGTCCGGCGCTTCGGGTTGTGAAAGGGCAGTCGACGGTCCGCACTTGAGGCTTAAGCATGTTATTATTCATACACTTGCGGAGAGGACACGCGGACAGCCTAATTATCTCGGGCGATTTAGGGAAGGGGGGGAGGGAAGGAGGAGTGGAGGGAGGGAAGATGAGGCGATTTAGGGAAGGGATGGGAGGGGAGAGGAGGGAAGGAGGGAGGGAAGATTAGGAGGGACGGTAGGGGTGGGGTGGGAGGGGAGAGGAGGGAAGGGGGTGGGATGGGGAGGGGAGGTAATAAAGCAGGCAAGAATGGGTGAGGGAAGGGTCATGGAAAGAGGGAGGAAGGGATGGATGGATGAGTAAAGGGGAGATGGAAGGAAAAGGAAGGGATCAGGGAGGGAGGGAGGGAGGGAGGGCATAATAATCTGTCACAAGTGGTCAGTTGTCCGAGGGCGCGGGGATATGGGGGGAAGAGGGGGGGTGGGGATAAGGTCAGGTCATGGTTATGAGAAGTACTAATGCACTGTATGGGTCGGGGGGGAGGGGGGAGGGGGAAGGCTTGAGGGTGGCCTCTTTATGTTTATTTGTCTCTGCCTTTATTGGTGGTGGTATTTATTTCTCTTGTTTTATTTTTTGTTCTCGTTACAGGGCAGTGGTCACCGTCGCCGCTACCTTTTATCCATGTCAGCACCATCGTTATTAGATTATCTGTTAGCTGTTCACTATCATCATCCTTAGCTCTTTCTGCACCATCGTTTTCGTCATCATCACCACACCACACCTTACCATATGCTACCATACCCCACCACGCCACATCTTATCACAGAACACCACACCACACCCTTAGAACACCACGGTTCACCACACCCCGCCATATAACACCATGCCACACCTCCCCACACCACATAACACCACGCCACACCCTCCCACGACACCAACAAAGCAAGACCTCTCTCTCTCTCTCCTATTCCCAAGCGGAGGTCAAAGGTCAGCGATGGAGCGAGACGGCTAATCGAGGTCACGGCTGTTAAGGAGAGATGCTTTGTTTTTTTTTCCGTTAAAATGATACGCTTGTTTCCCCATATCCCCTCCACCCCCCCCCTCCGTCCCTCTGCCTCTGGGTCAAAAGGTCATCAGGGCAGATAAAAGGGGTTTGCTTTTTTGTATTGTTTTAGTAGGATGCTGATAAAAAAATGAATATATTATTTTGACAGAGTTTCATTTTTAAGTTTTTTTTTTTGTATTTTTTTTTCTTGGTTACGTTTTGTTATCTTTCTTCCTTGTCTGTTCTCCTCTCTCTTTTATTTTCGTATGTCATTTCGTAATCCGATTGTTGTAGTTGTGTGTCGCTGATGAGTATTTTTTTTTATTTTAATTAAATTTTATCTTGGTTGGGGGTATGGCCTCCGTGGAGCCTGCATTGGCTTTTTGTTTTCATTTTGTATAATTTTGCTCTTTGTTGGTCTGTCTGTTACCCTCTCCCTTCCCGTTTTACTTTCTCCCTCCTTCTTCCCCTCTTTCTCTTACCTCCCTCCTTCAGTCCTTCTCTTCCTCACTCTCTCCCTCCTCCCCTCCTCCCCTCCTACCCTCCGTCTCTCCTGTCCCTCCCCCCTCCCCCCACCTTCCTTCATGTCCCTCCGGTCCGTCCCCCCTCCCCCTCTCCTTCCCTCATATCTCCCTCTCTCCCTCCCACCTTTCTCCCTCCTCCCTCTCCCCCTCCCACCTTTCTCCCTCCCTCTCCCCCTCCCACCTTTCTCCCTCCTCCCTCTCCCGCTCCCACCTTTCTCCCTCTTCCCTCTCCTCCTCCCACCCTTTCTCCCTCTTCCCTCTCCCTCTCCCCCTCCCACCTTTCTCCCTCCTCCCTCTCCCCCTCCCACCTTTCTCCCTCCTCCCTCTCCCCCTCCCACCTTTCTCCCTCCTCCCCCTCCCCCTCCGTCCCTCCTGCCTCCATCCTCCCTCTCCCCCTCCCACCTTTCTCCCTCCTCCCTCTTCCCCTCCCCCTTTCTCCCTCCTCCCTCTCCCGCTCCCACCTTTCTCCTCCTCCCTCTCCCTCTCCCCTCCCACCTTCCTCCCTCCTCCCTCTTCCCCCTCCCACCTTTCTCCCACCTTTCTCCCTCCTCCCTCTCCCCCTCCCACCTTTCTCCTCCTCCCTCTCCCCTCCCCCCTTTCTCCCCCTCCCTCTCCCCCTCCACACTTTCTCCCTCCTCCCCCTCCCCCTCCCTCCCTCCTGCCTCCATCCTTGCATGTTCCGACTATTTAAAAAGTTATTTGATGTACAGACTGAAACGAAGTAAAAAGGATGGAGTGATTGATGGGGGACAGCGAAACGAATGGAGAATTGAAGTGTGTGTGATTGTTCCTGTCTGACTGCTTGCACGTGGACGAGCCTCTCTCGTCTCGTCTCTTCTCTTCTCTTCTCTTCTCTTCCTCTCTCTCTCTCTCTCTCTCTCTCTCTCTCTCTCTCTCTCTCTCTCTCTCTCTCTCTCTCTCTCTCTCTCTCTCTCTCTATTTCTCTATTTCGTTTTTCCTCTTTTCTCTTGGTCTCTCTCTCTTCCTTCTCCCACCCTCCCTCCCTCCCTCCCTCCCTTCCTTCCTTCTCCTCTCCCTCAATCCCGTCCTCCGTCCCTCTTTCCCTCCGCTTCCTTATCCCTCCTGTATGTCCATCTCCACATTTATCGTCTCTCTCTCTATCTCATCGCGCGGATTAAATGTCCCGCAAAAGAGGCAGATAGAAGCACTGGCGATGAAATTCAATCAAGAACTTGTATTCGGGCGATAATTGCATTAATTACTGCAATCAAACAGGAAGGCAAACCCGCTATTGTGACGGCAGGGAATAGCGTGAGGTTGACATTATATTTTGATATGTATAGTGTGTGTATACTTTGTGTTGTGTGGGTATATTTGTGTGTGTGTTTGTGTTTTTGTAACCCAGATATAGCTGGGTTACAGTGTGTGTGCGTGTGTGTGCGTATGTTTGTGTGTGTGTCCGTGTGTCGGTTTCTCTCTCTCTCTCTCTCTCTCTCTCTCTCTCTCTCTCTCTCTCTCTCTCTCTCTCTCTCTCTCTCTCTCTCTCTCTCTCTCTCTCTCTTTCTCTCCTCTTTTCTCTCTCTCTCTCTCTCTCTCTCTCTCTCTCTCTCTCTCTCTCTCTCTCTCTCTCTCTCTCTCTCTCTCTCTCTCTCTCTCTCTCTCTCTCTTTGTTCACTTATTTCCCCCCCCCCCCCCTTCCTCAAAAAAAAATGTCCCTACGAAACCTCCTCTCGCAAAGACAGAGAAAGACAACAAACAACAACAAGCAACAACAAGCAATAACAGCTGGCGACCGTTTGAAAGCACAATTTGGCGCGTTATTTGCCACGACTCGCCGCGGGGGCCAACAACACCTCGAATAAAAGTCTCAAAAAATAAAACAAATACAAGCAACAAGTGTGTAACAATGTCGTTTTTTTGCTTATTGTGTATTATGTACGTTATCATGGATCTATAACTGTAAAGCGCGGATACTTATTCCCGTTTTGAAAGGAGTTTTTGCGTTGGGCTTAATGTGTGGAGCGGGAGGCGGGGGGGGGGGGTATGGGAAAGGGGGAGGGGAGGGGGAATGGTTAAGGGCGTGTTAGTTACCGTCTTTGCTTTGTTTTTTCTTCGCGATACCTCTCTCCCTAAACTCTTTCTTCACTCTCTCTGTCTGTCTGTCTGTCTCTGTCTCGGTCTTTCTCTCTGTCTCGGTCTTTCTCTCTGTCTCGGTCTTTCTCTCTGTCTCGGTCTCTCTCTCTCTCTCTCTCTCTCTCTCTCTCTCTCTCTCTTTTCCCCACCTCGTCCTCTCCT
>NC_051426.1:32285790-32290790 GCF_015228065.2 Penaeus monodon
ATGGGGTGGAGGGAGGAGGGGGGTGAAAGGATGTAGGGGAAGAGGGAGGGAGCGAGGGAGGGAACTGAGAGATGGAGAAAGGAGGGAGGTTAGGGGTAGGGATAAGGATAAAAGGGAGAGAGAGGAGAATTTAGAAATAAGGAAAAAGAGAGAAAAAGATAAGAGAGAAAAGAGAGGAAATGAGGTATTAAAAAAATGAGGAGAGGCGAGCGCATGAGTGACGTGAAAGGGGGAGAGGATGAGGTGATGGAGGGGGAGGGAAGGGGGGGAGGGGGATAAAAGGCAGGAGATGGGACGTGACAGCTGGAAGGGAGGGAAGGAGGGAGGGAGGGAGAGAGGGAGAGAAAGAGGGAGGGAGACAGGAAGGGTCGGTTGTGGTTAGATGGTAGACAACCGACGAACAAGTTCCTGATGCTAAACGTGTTAGGTGTTGCCTAACATACACACACACACACACACACACACACACACACACACACACACACACACACACACACACACACACACACACACACACACACACACACACCTCCCCTCCCATTACCCCCTTCTCCATTCTTTTCCCTATCACGTCCCCCCCCCCCCTACATACCAATCACCTTCCCCTCCCCTTCCTCTTGCTCCATCCCCTCCCCCTCCCCTTCCGTTTCCTCGTGCTCCATCCCCTCCCTCACGCTTCCATCTTACCCTCTGCTTACCTACTCCTTCTCACCTTCCATCACCCCCCCCCCCCCCGCCTTCGTCTCCTGCTTAACCCCCCTCTTGCTTAACGCCCCTCCCCCCGCCTCTGTCTTACACCCTCCCCCTCCCCCCGCCTCTGTCTTACACCCTCCCCCTCCCCCCGCCTGTGCCTCACACCCTCCCCCTCCCCCCGCCTGTGCCTCACACCCTCCCCCTCCCCCCTGCCTCCTGCCTACCCTACCACTCGTTCCGCCGAACGCCCTGGGCCGCGAAAAACACGTTCCCCGAAGATCAAAGTCTCGTTCAGGGCTTCACAAACTCCCAACATCCTGATAATAACAATGAAGGACGCCGGGAGGGGGGGGGAGATAGAGAGGGATGGGGGGGGGAATGAAAAGGAAGAGAGAGATGGGGAGAGGGAAAGGGAGGTACGGAGGAGAAAGAGAGATAGGGAAGGAGGGAATAAGAAGGAAGAGAGAGAGGGAGACAGACGGAATTAAAAGGAAGAGCGAGAGAGAGAGAGAGAGAGAGAGAGAGAGAGAGAGAGAGAGAGAGAGAGAGAGAGAGAGAGAGAGAGAGAGAGAGAGAGGGGGGGGGGGAGAGGGAATAAAACGGAAGAGAAAGAGAGAGAAAGGGAAAGATAGAATAAAAAGGAAGAGAGAGGGAGAGGGAGGTAAGGGGGAGCGAAAGGGAGGGAGAAAGTAAAAGTAGATGAGGATAAAGAGGAAAAGGGTGAGAAAAAAAAAGAAAAGGAGAGAGAAAAATGAGAGAACAGAGGAAGGAAAGGAGAGAAAAACGTTAATAAAAAGTGAAAAGGGAAGGCGAAGAAATAAGGGAAGAGAAGAGAAAAAGAAGAAGAAATTTTGTATATAATAATAATTAGATTTTTTTTTTTCGAAAATGTACATGAACCTGATGATAATTGAACAAAAGATATCATTGTATTTCAGATAATTATCACCGACAGCTAATCAGTTATCATAGAAATATCAGTCTATCAATGGACATAAAATTTATCATTTATGGAAAAAAAGGTTATCATCGGCTCGTCAAGTGAAAAAAGTAAAAATGATAAAAAAAAAAATAAAAAAAAAATTGCCTTATTTTTCCAATTGTTTATTATAATTTTATTCATATATTCATTCTTATTTTTATTTACTTTCTTTCTTTCTTTATTTATTTTTACTTTATTTGTTTATTTATTTATTATTATTATTTGTTTATTTATTATTATTATTTATTATTTTATTTATTGTTATTTATCATTTTGATAATTATTGATTGCAATTATTTAATTCATTCTATGTCTTTTTTACGTAGATTTTTCAGTTACACCAAAAAGAAAGAAAGAAAGATTGACACGATAGTAGCCAATAGTATGAGGAAAAGGTTTCGGTTTATTCCCTGGGCTGTTGCAGTACGAGGCCCGCGCGGAAACGACACATTTAAGTGAATTTTTGCATGGAGAGCGAGAGTGCAGGTGGAGTGTGTTTGGGTGTGTTTTCTCTTTCTCTTTCTCTTTCTCTTTCTCTTTCTCTTTCTCGTTCTTTCGGTCTCTCTTTCTCTTTCGGTCTATCTCACTCTCTTTCGGTTTCTCTCTCTCTCTCTCTCTTTCAGAGTCTCTTTCTCTTTCGGTCTCTCCCTCTCTCTCTCTCTCTCTCTCTCTCTCTCTCTCTCTCTCTCTCTCTCTCTCTCTCTCTCTCTCTCTCTCTCTCCCTCTCTCCCTCTCTCCCTCCCTCCCTCCCTCCCTCCCTCCCTCCCTAACCCTGTCCTTGTCCCTCTCCCTTTCACTCTCTTCGTCTCCCTCTTTCCCTATCCCTCTCTCTCTCTCTCTCCTTTCCACCCCCTCCCCCCCTCCCCTCCTCCTGCACTATCTTAAAGTTGTTCGAAAACGTTTCCGCGGAGTTTAATGGCCTTTAAATGCCGGGAATGATAATCTATGGCGTGTGGGTTTTCCGATCTCCCCCCCCCCTCCCTCTCTCTCTCCCCTCCCATACACATTTCCCCCATAATTCCCAAGTATTTTTTTTTTACTTTTGTTCTTCTATCTTGCTTTATTTAATGTTCTTCTTTTTTATTTGTTTATTTTTTTCTTTTGGCTTCATCTTTTCCTTCGTTGTCATCTTCGTGTTTTTCTTTTTCCTTCTTATTCTTCTCACTGTATTTTTTTTTTTTTTACGTCGTGTTCTTCCATTCCTTTCTTTTGTCTTCTTGCAATTCTTGTTGTTTTTCCTTTTCCTCTTATTCCGCTTCTTCTTCCTCTTCATTTACCTTTTTTCCAATCACTTTCTTGTTCTTCCTCCTGACCCTCTTATTTTTTCTCCCTCAGTACCTCCTTCTTTACTCTTCTTGTTTCTCCTCCTCCTCTTCCTCTTCCTCTTTTTCTTATTTCTCCTACTGCTTTTTTCCTTCTCCTTTTCATCTTGTTTTTGTTCCTCCTCATGTTATTCCTACTCCTCTTCTTCCTCCTGTTCCTCCTTCTCATCGTATTCCTACTCTTCTTCCTTTTGCTGTTCCTCCTTCTCATCTTATTCCTATTCTCCATCTTCTTCCTGTTCCTCCTTCTCCTCCTCTTCCTCTTCCTCTTCCTCTTCCTCTTCCCCAAACTTCTCACACGGGCTATTTCGGTAACATAACCCGCGCTGCTTTTCACCAGTTGTTGTAAAACTTCGCACACACACATGGAAAGAGAGAGAGAGAGAGAGAGGAAGAGAGAGAGAGAGGAAGAGAGAGAGAGAGGAAGAGAGAGAGAGAGAAGAGAGAGAGGGGAGGAAGAGAGAGAGAGAGAGGAAGAGAGAGAGAGAGAGGAAGAGAGAGAGAGAGGAAGAGAGAGAGAGAGAGAGAGAGAGAGAGAGAGAGAGAGAGAGAGAGAGAGAGTGAGTGAGTAAGAGAGAAAAATATTGAGAAAGAGGGAGAGAGAAAGAGAAAGCGTCTCGTGGCAAAGCTACTGGTGATCCTCAACTTGACCGCGATGGGAAATTCGCAAGGAAAATGGGCGGCGAAATGAGGAGGAAGTTGTTGTTATCGGTGGTTGTATGTTTGATTTTTTTTTGGGGGGGAGGGAGAGGGAGGGGGGGGGAGGAAAAGAAGGAGAGGGAAGGGGAAGGGGAAATGTAGAAGGAGAGGGAGAGGGAGAGGGAGAGAGAAAAAAAGAAAGAGGGAAGGAGCGACAAGGTGAGAAAGCGCGCGCGCGAAGAGAGAGAGAGAGAGAGAGAGAGAGAGAGAGAGAGAGAGAGAGAGAGAGAGAGAGAGAGAGAGAGAACGAGAGCACGAGCGCATGAGCGCACGGCAAAAAAAAGACAAACACACCCACAAAAACACAAACAAGCTTAAACCTAAACAAACCCCCTCCCCCCTCGCTCCACCCCCTCCCCCCTCGCTCCACCCCCTCCCCCTCGCTCCACCCCCTCCCCCCTCGCTCCACCCCCTCCCCCTCGCTCCACCCCCTCCCCCCTCGCTCCACCCCTCCCCCCTCGCTCCACCCCCTCCCACCTCACCCAACCCCTAAAAAAACGTAAATAGATAAAAACCAATAAATAAAAAAACACGACTAGAATACGAGAAAATGAGAAACGGAGCACGAGAGAGCACTGCCTATGCCTCGCCCCCTTTCCTCCGCTTCGCTCGCTTTTGAGAGGTTCTGCAACGTGAAACTCTCGCCTCGGTCGCGCGGTGCGGTTCGGCGCTGGTTCACCTTACCTTTTCTGTGAGCGCCTCCTCTGTGTGTGTGTGTGTGTGTGTGTGTGTGTGTGTGTGTGTGTGTGTGTGTGTGTGTGTGTGTGTGTGTGTGTGTGTGTGTGTGTGTGTCTGTCTGTCTGCCTGTGTGTGTCTGTACGTCGCGGTTATCTTCCTGTCTGTATATTTTTTTTATTATTATTTTTTAGATTTTGTTTTTGTTTGTGGGAGTAGGGGTGACTAGTTTATTAGTTTTTTTTTTCTTTCTTTCTTTCTTTCTTTATGCTTGGGTAGCATTTTTGTTTCTCCGATTTCTGGTTTTGTATTTCTACTAATTATCTGTCTCCTCTATCAGATTTACATATTTTCTCTCTCTCTCTCTCTCTCTTCCCTTACCCCGCTCTTACTCTCGCCTCACCCCCCCCCCCCCAGCCCCACGACTTATTATAAAGATGTTTTTTACTGCTTGCTATAATGACGTAATCACCGTCTTGGAAGAGACCTGTTTTTTTTAATTATTACTTTTATACATTTTATACGCTGTTTTCCCTCATCCGCCCTCTCCCTCTCTTTTTCTCCGTTTCCCTCTTCCTCCTAAATTCTTCTCTTTCCCTCTCCCTCCTTCCTTCTTCTCTTTCCCTCTC
>NC_051426.1:32298780-32308780 GCF_015228065.2 Penaeus monodon
GAGAGAGAGAGGGGGGGGAGGGAGAGAGGGAGGAAGGGAAGAGAGGGAGGAAGAAAGGGAAAGGGGGAAAAGAGGAAGGGAGGAATTTAGAGGAAAGAAGAAGGAAAGAGACGAAGAGAGGAAAAAAAGGGAGGAAGAGAGGAAGAAAAGAAGGGAGGAAGAGAGGAAGAAAAGAAGAGAGAGAGAGCGAGAGCGAGAGCGAGGGGGGGGGGTGAGTGATTGAGGAAGAGAAATAGGAAAATAACAGACAGCACCAGAGACAGATAGACTGGCAAAGATATTTTACGTCTGTTACGTGAGAATGAACACACACACACACACACACACACACACACACACACAAAAAAACACCACACCAAAACCCCAGACACACACACACACACACACAAAACACCCCCACACCCAACCCCAAACGCATCGTCCAGGGGGTACATGTATGTACATGTACTGTACACACGTGCGTCGACATCCCAACGCTCGGGAACGCTCCGAGTTCGCGTCTGGGATGTAAGTTATCGGTCGTTCCCCCTGGGTGGGCCCCTGCGAGAGCGTAAGCCTGTGTCGGGCGAGATATCGTGGCAATATCGTTGGCCTACCGAGGAATGGCTTTCGGACGAGGGGCGGGAGGCGTAGAAGAGGGAGAGGGGTGGGGTGGAGGAGAGGGGGTGGGGTGGAGAAGAAGGAGAGGGGGATGGCGTAGAAGAGCGAGAGGGGGTGGGGTGGAGGAGAAGGAGAGGGGGATGGCGTAGAAGAGGGAGAGGGAGGGGGTGTAAAAGAGGGGGAAAGGGAGGGGGTGTAAAAGAGGGGGAAAGGGGGGGGGGCGTAGAAGCAGAGGGGGTGCGGTGGTAGAAAGGGTGGAGGTTTGGAGAGAAATGGGGTGAGATAGGAGAGAAAAGGGGCTTGCGGTGAGGGGGGACGGGAGGGGGGGACGTACAAAGGGGCTTAAAAGGGGGAGGAGGACGAATGGGGAAGGGGGGAAAAGGGGAAAAGGAATTTGGGTGAAAAGAGGGCGGGAGATAGAAAGGGAAGGGGAGGAGAGGGGAGAGATACGAATTGGGGTAAAATTTGGGGTATTTTGGTTTGGGGGAAAAAAGGGAGAGGGAAAAACGAAAGGGAAAAAGAAAAAAAAACGAGGGAACGAAAGAAAAAAGGGGGGAAGGGGGGAGGGGGAGGAAAATTAAGGGGGGTTTGGCAGTTGTGACGAAAGGGGGGTGTCGAAAATGGAAAAATCCGAGCAAAAAAAAAAAGAAGGCGTTTTGGAAAGCAAGGATGAAATAAGTGCATTCGATAAAGACACGGAAAAAAAAAAGAAAAAAAAAAAAAAAAAAAAAGAAAAAGGGGCAGGGGAAGAAAAGGGAAATGGGGGAAAAAACGGGGGGAAAAAAACGAAAGAAAAAAAAGAAAGAATAGGAATAAGAAAGAAGGGAAAAAAAGAAAGACACGGGGAGGAAGGAAAAAAAAGGGACTACTAGAAAGAAGAACGAAGGGAAAACGAAAGAAAGGAAAAAAAAGTTAGAAAGAAGAGCCGGTTGCGCAAGGGAAGCGAGGTGGCGGGAACAGGTGAACAAGCGGCCCACTAATTCATCGGGCAACATGCCGGAGGAAGGAAATTGGGCTTCAATGACGGCAATGGCAGTTTATCGTCGATGGATCACCTTCCTCGCGCCAGTCTATTGGTCGAGATGTTGCAGCTCGGCGCTTGTAATTGGCTGAGGCCGGCGGGCGAGGGAAGATCTGATTGGCGAGAAAGGGACGTGGAATTGTGTCGAATGTTGTGATTGGTCGATATTGTTTCGAGGAAGTGGAGAGCAAGAGCTCTGATTGGTGGACATTAGTTTGGGATGCAATGCGATCTTGTCATTGGTTGGAATTGGCGGGAATTACGGAGGAGGAAATCGCTGATGAAATTTGACCAAAATGAAGAAAGTTGCTGAAATCCATCATCATTTAAACTTACTATTTTCTTTCTTGAATTGTTTATTAGTTTCCCCTCCCCCCCCCTTTTTTAAATAAAAGATATGAAGTATAAAAGTAAAAAAGATACTGACGTTTGCCTGTACGTCAGTATGCGCACGTTCAGCCAGTCTTTAGGCACAGGTTACCTCTCCTCCCAAAATAAATGAATATGTAGACGACCGTTGAATATACAGAGCAGTCAAAGGGGGAAAAGGAGGCCAATAAATAACAGATATATTCGTATGTGGAAGATAAAAAAAAAAAAAAAAAAAAAAAAGGAGATACAAAAGGCATCGCCCGAGTTCGATTTTTATTATTTTTTTTTTTGAGGGGGGGGGGGGGGGGTAAACTTGGGTCGGTGTTTGGAGAAAGGGTGAATAAGAAATGGAATAACGGAAGAGAGGAATGGATGGAAGGGAAGGGGGAGAGAAATGGCGAATGAAGGTAGAAAGGAGAAGAGAAGAAGGATAAAAGATTAGGAAAGCGAAATAAAAGATGAGAAAAATAAAAGGACAGGGAAGTGAATAAGGCAAAGAATGGAAATAATAAAAGAGTGGAAGAGAAAAAGACGGCAAAGAATAGGTACGAAGCAAAGAGGAGAAACGGCAACTGAAACCACAAAAACAGAAGTGAAGGAGACGGAAGCAGAGAGAAAAGTAACTAAAATAAGGATGGAAGAGAAAGGGACGGGAGAGAAGAAGTGCCAAACAAAGAGAAAAGCAACTAAAAGATGGGAGATAAAGAGATGGAAGAGAATAAGTGCCAAAGAGAAAACAACTAAATGGGAGATAAAGAGACGGAAAAGGCCAAGCAGATCCGAGTGCTACCCAGAGCCATAGACGAGGCTATGGTATCAGGCTTGATAGGCTACTTCCCTATAATAATCCAGGCTTTGTCCTCCGCCGCTCTCTCCTCTTCCCTCTCCTCTCTATTCATCTCCCTTTCTCTTGTTTACCAGCCTCTCCGGGCTCTGTTTTCCGTTCGCTCTCATTTTTTTTCTTCTAAGTTTTGGTATTTTTCTTGTAGTCTTTTTTTTTCTCTCCTAGTCTGTTCGCTCGTTCTTTCTCCATCTGTTTTTGCTATTTTTCTTTTTATTTCTTGCTTTTTTGTGTCTCTTTGATCTCCATTATTTATCATATTCCTTCTATCCAGCGGTCTGTTCTTAATATCTTCCTTATCTCTCTTCTGTATCCTCGCTTCCTTCTCTTCCCTCCCCCCCCCCCAGTTTCTCTCTCTACTGTTCTCCTTTTATTGCATTTTCTCCTTTTTCTCTGTCTCCCCCTCAATTTTATCTCACCCCCTCTTCCGTCTCTCTCTCTCTTCCATAAATTTAATTTTCCGTTTCTTCAGTATTTCCCCCTCAACTTTGTCTCCCCTCCCCCGTTCTCTCTATCTCCACCCCCTCTGTTCCCTTTATTATTGCATTTTCCGTTTATTTCTTTCAGTTTCTCTCCCCCAGTTTTATTTTCCATCCCCTGCTCTCCTCATCTCCATCCTCTGTTTTCGCCTGTATACCTCCCCCTTCATCCTCCGTTTTCCGTATTTCGAGGTTTCTTCCCCTCATCTCTATTTTCCCCTTTCCTGTTCATTCCATCTCCATCCCTAATTTCTCCTTCTGTACCTCTCCATCTCCCCCTTCCTTACTCTCCCTCTCTACTCCCTTATTTTCTCCTACCTTCCTCCCCTTCCCCTATTTTCTCCTACCTTCCTCCCCTTCCCCTATTTTCTCCTACCTTCCTCCCCTTCCCCCTATCACCATCTCCTGTTTCCCCCTCCATTCCTCCCCATCCCCTACTTCCCCTCTTCCTGCCCGTCTTTCCCTCGCCCTCCGAGCGCCGTCCATACACACTCGTAAAGCGGCTTAGTCTCGGAAACCCTTTTCCTGCTTTTTGTCTTCGCCCTTTGGGGTTTTTTCCTTTCGTTTTTTCCTTCCTCTTACGCTATCGTCCTTTATTCTTCATGCTTTTTATCCATTTTGCTATCATTTGTTCCTTTTTTTTTTTTAGGCGTGTTTATATTTAGTGATTTTTTTTTTTTTTTTTGGTTTGAAACGCGCGCGCGCACACACACAGCCATGTATGGATGTATTCGCATAAACATGCACACTGTCCCTCTAACAGCGCCGCAGTCTCTTTGCCCTGATTGGTTCGTTCAGGCGAGGCGCTGATTGGTCGTTACGTCCAGACATTTGATAAGTTCGTCCAATCATATTCGTTGCAGTTGCTTCATTCCCTTTCTCAGTTAATAGAAGCTCGATGGTGATTGGTTCATCGAAGCAATGTTCTTGATTGGATGATTTCGAAAAAAAAAAAAAAAAAAAACGGTTAGAGGCTCTGCAACAATTACTATCTATCTCTCCCCATTTTTGCCAAACTTTGTAAAAGAAATTAAATAAAACTGGTTGCAAAAATGGTATAATTAGAACGAGACTATTAAGTTTCTTTTTTTTTATTGGCAGTCCAGGATATTTCGGAACAAAAGTGATAGTGTTAATTCAAATGATTTTTTCCCGCGCTGGGCCGATCCACTCTTCGCCAGATATAGGACTAATTTGCATCATAAAAAATCAACCGGTAGAGATAGATGAAATGTGAAAGCTATATGGATTCCATTTTAACACAATGTTGCAGTTTTGATTGAGGATGTTTTGCATGTTCATTTGTGTGTGTTTGTGTGTGTGTGCGTGTGCGTGTGCCTGTGTGTGTGCGTGTGCCTGTGTGTGTGTGTGTGTGTGTGTGTGTGTGTGTGTGTGTGTGTGTGTGTGTGTGTGTGTGTGTGTGTGTGTGTGTGTGTGTCCGTGTGCGTTTGCTTTTGCGTCAAGTGTTTATTGTAATATGTATTTTTTTTTACTTCTGGGAAATAGAAATGATGGTAAACCTGAGCGCCGACTCGGATATGCCGCCCTCATGCTCGACACGTCACTCACACATCACCCCCCCCTCACCCCCACTCCCAGCCCCCTCTTCCATTGGCCTCTCTCTCTCCCACTCTTCACACGCACTCCCCTTCCTGACATCCCTTCTTTTTCTTCTTCTCCTCCTCCTCTTCCTCTTCCTTCGCCTTTCCCTCGGCCTCCTCCTCCTCCTCCTTTTTTTTTCTTTTCTTCTTCTTCTTCTTCTTCTTCCTCTTCCTTTTCTTCTTCTTCTTCCTCTTCTTCTTTTCCTGCTCATCCTAATCCTCCTCCTTCTTTTCCTCCTTCCCCTCCTCCTCCTCCTCCTCTCCCTCTTCCACATTTTCCTCCATCACATCTTTCTCCTCCTCCTTCCTCCTCTACCTTCTCCACGACCCCCACCACCTCCACCCCCCACCCTTTCCCCCCACTCCCCCATTTCCCCCTCCTCTCATCCCCCTCCCCCCACTCCCTCCCCTCCCCCCACTCCCTCCCCTCCCCCCACTCCCTCCTCATCAGCCCCACCGCCGCCGTAAAGTAATACCATTTGCACGCCAACAAATCTTGCTTTATTTGGCTATCCGCTGTTTTATTTGGCGTTTATGCTATTTATTTTTGGCGCGAAGGTTTATTATGTTTGAATTCATCGTCCATGGGGGGGAGGGGGGGAGGAGGGAAAAGGCGGGAGGGAGGGGAGGGGGAGGACGGGAAGAGGGGTGTAGAGAGGGAGGAGAGGGAAGCTGGGGTTGTGGGCGGGAAGAGGGAGAGAAAGATAAAGATGGGGAAGGGGCGAGGGAGGGAGGGAGGGAGGTTAGGAGGGAGTTAGGGTGGGGAGGAGGGGGGTAAGATATTGATGGAGAGGGGTTATTGGGGAGTTGTGGGTGGGAGGAGTAGAAAGGGGATAGAGGGAGGTAGGAAAGGGGAGGGCGAGAGGGGAAGGATGAATGAAGGGGAGGAGAAAGAGAGAGAGATATGAAAAGAGAGGAGAGGAGAGGAGAGAAGAAGAGAAGAAAATATAGGAGGTATAGGTTAGGGGAATAGAAGTGGAAAAGAGAGATAGTATGAGAGAGAAAAAGAGGGAGGGAGAGAAAGGGAGAGGAAGAGAGTGAAGAGGGGAGGGAGGGAAGGGGAGGGGAGTGAAGAGGGGAGGGAGGGAGAGGAAGAGAGTGAAGAGGGGAGGGAGGGAGAGGAAGAGAGTGAAGAGGGAGGGAGGGAAGAGGAGGGGAGGGGAGGGAGGACGAGGCGATGATATGGTTGCGGGCTTTACGAGTCGCAGCGACGATTTAAAGCGGCGATGACGGCTTTACGAGCTGGTCCGGCGAGCGCGGGGAGGCTTTGCGTAAACAGGGAGGGAGGGAGGGAAGGGGAGAGGGGAAGGGGAGGGGAGGGGGAGGTAGGGAGGAAGGGAGGGAAGTGGGAGAGAGAAAGGGAAGGAGGGAGGGGAGTGGGAGGGAGGGAGGGAGGGAGGAGAGGGGTGGGAGGGGAAGGGAAGGGGGAGAAAGGGAGGGGAGGGAGGGAGGGATCGATCAAGAGTGGGGTGGGGAGAGGCGATGTACGCACGCACACATAGATAGATAAATAGACAGATACATAGATAGGTAGATATAGATATAGTTACTTATGTTAGTCTGTATTAATTACACACACACACACACACACACACACACACACACACACACACACACACACACACACACACACACACACACACACACACACACACATATAGTAATATATATATATAATATAGATATATATATATATATTATATATATTATATATTTATATATATATATATATAATATATAGTACCTCATTTACTTTTTTGAAATTATTTACCATGCCTTTTTTATATTAAAAAAAAAAAAAAGGAAAGTAAAGGGGGGGGAAAAAAAAATAAAAAAATTTAAAAAATAAAAAAAAAAAAAAGGGAAGGGGGGGGGAAAAAGGGGGAAAAAAGGGGGGTAGGGAGGGGGGAAAAAAAGGGGGGGGGGGGGTTTTTTTAAAAAAAAAAGGGTAAGAAGGGGGGGAAAGGGGGGGGGAAACCTTTTTCCTTCCCCTTTTGGGCCCTTTTAAACCTCCCCCCCTTTACCTTCCCCCCCCTTTTCTGGGGGGGGGGGGGGGGGGGGGGGGGGGGGGGGGGGGGTTTTTTTTTTTTTTTTTTTAAAAGGGGGGGGGGTTGGGGGGGGGGGGGGGGGGAAAAAAAATCCTCTTTTCTTCCCCCCCCCTTTTTCTCCTTTTTTTTTTTTTTCTTTTTCCCCCCCCCCCCCCCCCCCCCCCCCCCCCCCCCCCCCCCCCCCCCCCCCCCCCCTTTTTTTATTTTTTTTTTTTTTTTTTTTTTTTTTTTTTTTTTTTTTTTTTTTTTTTTTTTTTTTTTTTTTCCTCTTTTTTTTTTTTTTTTTTTCCCCACCCCTTTTCTTTTCTTTTCTCTTTTCCCCCTTTTCTCTCTTCCTCCCTTTTCCTTTTTCTTCTCTTTCGTTCCTTTTCCCCCCTTTTGTTTTTTCCCCCTTCCCCTTCCCCCCCCCCCTTTTCCCCCCCCTTCCCCCCCCCCCCTTCCCCTCTTTTCCCCTCCCCCTTCCCCTCCTCCCCCTCTTTTCCCCTCCCCCCTTCCCCTCTTTTCCCTCCCCCTCCCCCCCTTTTTTTTTTCCCTCCCCTCCTCCCCCTCCCTTTTTTTCCCCCCCCCTCTCCTCCCCCTTTTCCCCCCCCCCTCCCCTCCTCCCCCTTTTCCCTTTTTTTCCCCCTTCCCCTTTTCCCCCTTTTCCCCCCCCCCCTTCCCCCCTTTTTTTTCCCCTCCCCCTCCCTTCCCCCCCCCTTTTTCCCTCCCCCTCCTCCCCCCCTTTTTTCCCTCCCCCTCCTCCTCCCTTTTCCCCTTTTTCCCCCTTTTTTTTCCCCCCCCTTCCCCCTTTTCCCCCCCCCCCTCCTCTTTTTTTCCCCCCCCTTTTTTCCCCCCCCCCCCCCCCCTTTTTTTTTTCCCCTCCCCCCCCCCCTTTTTTTTTCCCTCCCCCTCCTCCTCCCCCTCTTTTCCCTCCCCCTCCTCCTCCTCCTCTTTTCCCTCCCCCTCCTCCTCCTCCTCTTTTCCCTCCCCCTCCTCCTCCTCCTCTTTTCCCTCCCCCTCCCCTCCACCAAGAAAAAAAGTAAATCCCCGGGTACCCCCCCCCAAACTTCCACAGGTAAAAGGTCCGAGACGTGGGGGGGGGAAACCCCCGGGAAAAAAGGCGAAGGCAGAGGCGGGGAAAGGGGCAAAGTGCCCCCGGGGTTGTGGGGAAGGCGTCCCCGTGGGGGTCTCGGTGGAGGCAGGGGGACGCCGAAAGGGAGGGGGGGGGGGGGGGGAAGGGAGGAGAGGAAAAGAATCTGTGAGGGAGAGGGGTTTGTGAGGGGGAAGAGGTTGGGTGTTTGTGAGGGAGGAGGGTTTGGTAAGGGGAGGGGGTCATGTCTGTGAGGGGGGGGCTGTAAAGGGGGAAAGGTAGGGAGTCTTGAGGGAAAGATATAGGGGGTCGTGAGGGAGAAATATAGGGATCCCGTGAGGGAAAATAAGGGAGTCTGTGAGGGGGAAGATATAGGGAGTCTGTGAGGGAGAACATATAGGGAGTCTGTGAGGGAGAAGATATAGGGAGTCTGTGAGGGAGAACATATAGGGAGTCTGTGAGGGAGAACATATAGGGAGTCTGTGAGGGAGAAGATATAGGGAGTCTGTGAGGGAGAAGATATAGGGAGTCTGTGAGGGAGAAGATATAGGGAGTCTGTGAGGGAGAAGATATGGGAGGTGAGGGGGAGAAGAAAGATATAGGGAGTCTGTGAGGGAGAAGATATAGGGAGTCTGTGAGGGAGAAGATATAGGGAGTCTGTGAGGGAGTGTAATAGGGTGAGAGTAGGGTGCCCGATCCCAAGGGTGACTGAAGGGTGAGGAGAGTGTAGGAAGACGTAAATTTTTAAGGGTGTACAGCATGACAGCAGGCCAGGGTACAAGGCGGAAGAATGGGGAAAGTTGATTTAGGGTTTAGGGTAAAAAAGATAAGGGTGCAACGGGTGCAAAATGCGACTGGGGGAAGGGTGCGAGAAGTAAAATAGGGTGAAGGTGCCGAAGGGTGAAGTACTGAGTGTAGGAAGGATGCGAGAGTGTCTATTAGGGCGAAGAGGATGCGAAATGAAAAGGATAGGAAAGGGTGGATAGGAAGGCAGGTTGGAGGGAAGGAAGGAAGGAGAGAAGGAAGGATGGATAGATAGATAGATAGATAGATAGATAGATAGATAGATAGATAGATAGAAAGAGAGAGAAGGCAAAGAAGGAATAGGAAGGAGTGAAGTGAGGGAGAAAGTGAGAAAGAAAGACGGAAAGAGAGGAATGAGAAGAAAGAGGGAGATAAAGGAAAAAAGAGAAGGAGGAAGAGAAAGAGAAAGAGGGAGTAAGGGAGGCGAAGAGAAAGGTGTGAGGAACGCAGACAGCTGTGAGGTGTGAGGCTGACGGTCGTAAAAATGCTGTTGACGAGGTGATATCTTTTCTTTTTTTAAAGGGGAGGGGATAGGGGGGTAAAGGGTAGGGGGCCTGGCAGAAATGATGAGGAAGAATATAAATAGCGGAGGGAAGGGAAAGAAGCGGAGAAGGGGAGGAATACGTGGGAGGGGAAAGAGGGGAAAGGGAGGGAGAGAAAATTTGGAAGCGGGAGGAAAGGGAGAGCGAATGGGAAAGGGAGAGAGAGAAAACAAGAATAAGAGCGTGGCTGAGAGCGAGTGAAAAGAACGAGAGAGAGAGAGAGAGAGAGAAAACAAGAATAAGAGTGTGGCTGAGAGCGAGTGACAAGAACGAGAGAGAGAGAGAGAGAGAGAGAGAGAGAGAGAGGAGAGAGAGAGAGAGAGAGAGAGAGAGAGAGAGAGAGAGAGAGAGAGGAGCTGAAGAGGCGGCCAATTTTTACTCTCCTGAGCAGGAAAACAATTTCTGTCGCCCGAACGAAGAATAACAGAGGGCGAACTCCGGTGGTCCGGAAAAGACGAGAAAAAAGGGAGAAAATTGTTGATAAAAAGATGAAGTACGCCATAGCCTCTTCTTGGGCCCGGGGGGGGGCGGCTTGTTTTTCCCCCGCTTTTCTCTCCTCTCTCTCTTCTCTCTCTCTCCTCTCTCTCTCCTCTCTCTCTCTCCCTCTCTCTCTCTCTTCTCTC
>NC_051426.1:32319692-32337192 GCF_015228065.2 Penaeus monodon
GGTGGGGGAGGGGAGGGGGAAGGGACGGGAGGGGGACAGGGAATTAAAAGAGGGGAGAAGGAAGGGAAAAGGGAAAGGGAGGGAGAAAAGGAAAAGGGAAGAGGAGTGGAAGGGGGAAAAAGAAAGTGAATTGCAAAGCGAAGGAGAAAGGGAAGAAGAAAAGGAAAGGAAATAAAGGGAAGGAATGGAGAAAAATAAGGAAAAAAAGTAAATACAATTCTTACGGGAAAAAAGAAGGTAAAAAAAGGAAAACTCTGATAAAAAAAGAGAGAAAAAAAGGTAAGATCGGCGATAAGAAAGGGCATAAGAAGAGATAAGACGTTGTTTTGGAAGGCCGTATAAAACCAAAGAGAAAATCGATGGAAATGCTTTGAGGACGCGATAAAAAGGGAGAGAATTTGGCCCTCTGGGGAAAGGGAGAAGAGTAGGGTGAGGGAGGGGATAGTCTCCCTTTGGATGAGCAAGGAAAGGGGGCGAGCGGAAATAAGGGAAGAGAAAGGGTCAGTCGATAAATCTACGGGGGTAATATCCATATTTCACTATTGGGATTTTTGCATTCATTAACGGCCGAAGCGAGGGAGAGAGAGGGAGAGCAACATCGAGGGCGTGAGTGTAAGTGTGAGCGTGAGCGAGAGATAGGAGATAGAGTTAGATATAACGATAGAGAGAGTAAGAGTAAGAGCGAGAATTAAGAGCGAGAGTGAGAGAATGAGAGCGAGAGTGAGAGAATGAGAGCGAGAGCGAGAGAACCCAAGAGCCTCGAGACGCCAAGAAGCCAACGCTTAATAGCTCAAGGAGGAACAACGTGACGGTCTAAAAGTCGCGTCGGATTCTTCATATTTTTTTTCCTATCTCTCTCTTTTTTTTTCTCTTCTTTTCTTTTCTTACTTCAGCTCTTGCGCTCTAATGTTGACTCAAAGTTTCCGCCAGCCATCCGTCTTCCGCGCAGCGCCGCCTCGCTTGTTTTGTCGTGGGAGGTCTGTGGGATTTATAGAGAAGGCGAGGATTTGCTTCATTTTATTTTATTTTATTTGTTTGTTTGTATTGTTGTTGTTCTTGCCATCATCATTATTATTATCATTATTATAGTTATTATTATTATTATTATTATTATTTTATTATTATTATATTAACTTATTATTATCATCACCATTTATTATTATTATTATTATTATTATTATTATTATTATTATTATTATTATTATTATTATTACTGCTGTTATTATTATTATTTGTTATTATCACCAACACCACCACCAACACCAACACCAACACCAACACCAACACCAACACCAACACCACCACCACCACCACCACCACCACCACCATCATCATCATCATCGTCACCATCATTTTCATTATCATTAATATCATCATCATCATCATCATCATCATCATCATCATCATCATCATCATCATCATCATCATCATCATCATCATCATCATCACCATCACCATCACCATCACCATCACCATCACCATCATTTTCATTATCATTAATATCATCATCATTATCATTATCATTATCATTCTTCTTCTTCCCCTCCTTCCCCATTCCCCTTCCCTTTGCCTCTCTTCCTTCTCCTCTTCCTCCTTCCCTCCATTCCCCTTCGCTTTTCCTCCTTTCCGCCCCTCTCCCCTCTCCCCCTCTCCCCCTCCCCCTCTTCCTCCAACCGAATCGTGCCATGTCGAAGGCGTCAAAGATCTCTCACTCTCTCTCTTCCTTCCCTCTCCCCATTACCCCCCCACCCCCCCTTTACCATCTTTTTTCCCCTTGCCTCCTTCCCCCCTTTTCCCTCCCTTCTCCCCTCCCTCCTTCCCCTCTCCTTCCTTCCTCTATCCCTCCCTCCCTCCCAGCGTCCCCTTTTCCCATCCCTCCCTCTTTCTCCCTCTCCATCCCTCCTTCCTTTCTCTCCCCTCCCCGCCCCCGCCCCCTTTTTCCCTCCCTCCCTCCCCTCTCCCCGCCGCCCTTTTTCCCTCCCTCCCTCCCTCCCCGCCGCCCTTTTTCCCTCCCTCCCCTCTCCCTCCCTCCCCGCCCCCTTTCCCCCCCCCTCCCCGCCTGCCTCATGACTCACCCATCGGCACTCGAGGCATGTCCGCGGACCCAGCTAGACAGCGTCCTCCTCTCACCTCTCTTCTTTAAGCTCCTTTAAGGCTGCTTTTAAGACAGCTCTTTAGATAGATCAGTGACGTGTTTTGGCTTCTTTTTTTTTCTCTCTTTTTTTTTTTTTTTTTTTTTTTTATGTTTTTTTTTTTTTTTTTTTTTTCTTTTTTTTTTTTTTTTTTTTTTTTTTTTTTTTATTGTTGGTTAGCGTGCGTGTGTTTTTGGATCGGTCGGTTTGTTTTTGCTTGGGTTTATTTATTTATTTATTTACATGTGCTTTTGTATTTAGGCGGTCACGTGATGACTGTTCTGCGAGAAAGAGGGGGGGGATTCTTTTTTCCGTCTGTTGAATAGAGAAAGTGATTATTTAATTAAATCTTTTTTCTTTTTCTTTTTTTTTGGAGTGGGAGGTCGAGGTAGATAATCTCTCGTAGAAGTAGATAATAGACTTTCAACTTCTCGGAGAAAATCTTTCTTACCGTACTCTTCGAAAATAATCTGGCGCCTTTTCGGGCAATCTTTCGAAGCGTGGATCATCTAAAGTTAAATAGGCTTGCTGTTTTGTGTGTGAAAAATGAGGAAAATAGTCGTCGGTAGTTTCATGCATTTCTAAGTAGATCATCGAAAATGTTCTGAGTAGATAATAGAAACATTTTCAAAGTAGATAATCGAAAATGTTCTAAGTAGATCATCGAAAATATTCTAAGTAGATCATCGAAAATATTCTAAGTAGATCATCGAAAATGTTCTAAGTAGACCATCGAAAATGTTCAAAGTAGATAATCGAAAATGTTCTAAGTTGATAATAGAAACATTTTCAAAGTAGATCATCGAAAATGTTCTAAGTAAATCACCGTACATGACTAAAAAATAAAATATTCGTCGGTAGTTTATGCAGATTTAAGTAGATAATCCTACATGACTGAAAGCATAAAAGTACTTATATTTGATCGTCAAGGAGGATATTCCTCGCGGAGTTTCTCTGGTAGACTTAAGCATTATGTCCTGGATGTGTTCATGTCGGTTATCATAATATGTAGATGAAATTCGCTACAGCATGAAGGCACGGAGACTTGGTGGCGAGTTGGCGGGAATGAGAAACCTCGTTATCATCATGTTACAAAGAAAAATATACATGGCATTCGCTCAAGTCTTATCTTTATGGATATCATGTGCACACGCTCACTCTCATACTCTCAGTCTGTCAGTCCTGTGTTCATACTTTTGTGCTTAGTCCTACTTGCATGCTCATACTCCCACTCTCTCATTCACTCTCGCTCTCACTCTCGCTCAAATCTCAATCTCTTACTCTCACTCGTTCTCGCTCTCGCTCTCGCTCTCGCTCTCACTCTCATCTCAATCTCTCGCTCACTCGCTCACTCACTCACTCACTCACTCACTCACTCACTCACTCACTCACTCACTCTTCTTCAAACACACACACACACACACACACACACACACACACACACACACACACACACACACACACACACACACACACACACACACACACACACACACACACTCACACACACACACACACACACACACACACACACACACACATCCTTAACATTCAGGATGTGGTAAAAAAGAAAGTGTGGTTGGAGACAAGGACTTGTTCAAGGGACAGAGACTCAGCGCCTGCGTTAAAGAGGAAATGATAATGACAAAAGTAACGATGGTAATGACACTGAGAAAATGATAATGAAAATGATAATCATGATGATAAAGTTTGATAGTTAGTGATGTTATTAATATTGTTATAAAGTTGATAGTTGATAGTGATGTTAATAGTGTAATAATGATAATATTAGTTAAAAAGATAATAATAAGAATAATTGTATGATAATGATGATAGCTAATAACGATGTTGATAGTGATGATAATGATAGTATTAAAGAAAATAAAAGATGATATATATGATAAAGAAGAATTATATGATGGTGATGATAGTAATTATGATAATGATGATAATAAAATCCCCCAAGCGTCTGGAGTCGTGCATGGCATCTCGCATGACACCTTGTGGGCGTGACCCGACTTGTCCTTAAAGGGGACGTCATGCGCTCATGATGTATCGCCGTCTTGTTCTTGTTCTGAGGTTCAGGCTGCAGTGAACGGCGTGATATGCGGCGTGAAGAACATTTCGACGGATTTGGGATGAAGGAGGCTGAGGTGTGTTCGGATTTTTTTTTTTTTTTTTTTTTTTTTTTTTTTTTTTTTTTTTTTTTTTTTTTTTTTGGGTGGGGGGTGGGGGGGAAATCGGTTTAGTGGGTTGAGATGGATTTAAGAAAAAGAGTTAAATAGCGAAATCATACATACAAAAAAAATCTATGTAAATCGAGTGATAAAAGGGGAAGAGAAGATTTTAAAAAATCTAATACGGAATCAAGAAAAAGAAATTGAATAAAATAAGTTTTGCATCACCCCGCGTTTCTATGGTCACCCTTTTCCTGTATTTATTTATATTTTCTTTCGTATATCTTTATTTCCCCTATTCTTCCTTTGTTTATCCTTCACCCTCTCCTTTCTTGGTTTCCCTTCCTCATTATTCTTTTATTCTCCTCCCTCCTATTCTTCCCTATTTCCCCATATCCTTAATGATTTTTATTCTTTATTTTTAATGATTTTTATTCTTTATTTTTAATGATTTTTATTCTTTATTTTTAATGATTTTTATTCTTTATTCTCCCCCACAGCCTTCTTACACCCCCCCCCCTTTCTTCTCATCGTACTTTATCCCCCCCCCCCTCTTATCTTTCTTTATTTCCTCTCCTTCCTCCTTACTTTATCTCCCCATCCCGAGTCAGAAAAAGAGAGAGAGAGAGAGGAGATATAAATAAATAAATAAATATATATATGAATATATATACATATAGATAGATAGATAGATAGATAGATAGATAGATAGATAGATAGATAGATAGATAGATAGATAGATAGATCGATCAAGCTGAATGGCGAAATAAGCGCTAGTGCAAGCAGCCCGTGGTGTGTCGGGCGCAGGTGTGCGGGAGAGGGAGCCGTATTGCCATCGCCTGCTCTGCGCTTAATCGGGAAGCAGGTGTCGTGGGAGGCCCATCTCTCTGCTTCTTATCTCTTATCGCTTTGGCTCCTTATCTGTTGGGTTCTTCGGTTCGTTGTCTGCCGTCGTCATCGCCACCGTCACTGTCTTCATCTTCACCATCATCATCATCATCATCATCGTAATCATCATCATCATCATCATCATCACCATCACCACCATCATCATCATCATCATCATCATCATCATCATCATCATCATCATCATCATCATCATCATCATCATCATCATCATCATCATCACCATCATCATCATCATCATCATCATCATCATCATCATCATCATCATCATCATCACCACCATCACCACCATCATCATCATCATCATCATCATCATCATCAATCATCTCATCATCATCATCATCATCCATCATCACCACCACCATCACCATCATCATCATCATCATCACATCATCATCATCACCATCATCATCATCATCATCATCATCATCATCATCATCATCATCAATAATCAATCAATCAATCATCAATCATATGTATTGGGGGGAGGGAGGAAAATGATGTTTTATAGAGCAACTCAAAAAACAAAAAACAAATTGACGAATCGAAACAAGAGAACCCAGAAGAAAGTAACCAATAAATGAAAGAGAAAACGAAGGAAAGAATGAATACAAAATCAGTAAAGAGAGAGAAGAGAAGGAGATAAAAAGAGAGAAGAGAAGGAGACAAAGAGAGAGAAGAGGAAGAGGCGGCGTGAAAGGGCGGCCGAGGATTCCGTTGCTCACCGAGAGCGAAGGAACGTCCGCAGTGCCCGGGCCTCGTGATCGTGCGGTTGAACGAGCGGCTTAAACACCCGTTCGGTTGTTTCTCTGCATTTGAGGCTTTTTTTTGGGAGGAGAAGGAGGAAAGTTTTTTTTTTTTTGAGGGGGAGGGGGGTTCGCTTGATTATTGGTTTTGTTCTTGATTTTTTTCTCTCTCTCTTTCTGTTTCTTTCTCTTTTCTCTTTTCTATTTTCTCTCTCGCTTCTCTCTCCTCTCTTTTCTTCCTCTCCCTCTCTCTATCTCTCCCTTTCCCTCTCCCTATCTCTCCCTGTCCCTCCCTCACTTTCCTCTCTTTTTTCGCTCCTTCCCCTCCCTCCCTGTCCCTCCCTCCCGCCCTGTCCCTCCTTCCCTCCCTGTCCCTCCCTCCCTCCTTCCCTCCCTGTCCCTCCCTGTCCCCTCCCTCCCTCCTTCCCTCCCTGTCCCTCCCTCCCTCCCTCCTTCCCTTCCTGTCCCTCCCTGTCCCTCCCTCCCCCAAGTACATTAGCTTAAAAACAACAACAAATAAATGTTTGTTTCAAGACGATGTGTTTGTTTTCGTTTTGCTTTCGAGTCGCTGGAACGTCTTCCTCGAAAGTGCTCCTGAACGTATTGTCTTCGTGGGCAGTTTTGTCTTCGTTGTGCTCCACGTATGTGGTCGAGATGGTGATGATGGTGAAGCCGTGTTGGTTTTGGAGCCGAGTTTGGTTGATGGTGATGATGGTGAAGCCGTGTTGGTTTTGGAGCCGAGTTTGGTTGATGGTGATGGTTGTGAAGCCGAAGTTTTGAAGCCGAGTGTGGTTGATGGTGATGATTGTGAAGCCGTGTTGGTTTTGGAGCCGAGTTTGGTTGATGGTGACGGTTTTGAAGCCGAGTTTGGTTGATGGTGATGGTGGTTGTGATGAGGTCGACTGACAAGGAAGGGAAAGTAGTTAATTGTTTATGAAAAAGGAAAAGGTGTGAGCATTCTGAGGTGTGAGTGATGAGGAGGGAGGTAAGTAGATTGATAGGTAGGAAGGGAGGGAGAAAGGGAAGTAGGTTGGGGGGTAGGTAAGTAAGCAGGTAGGTGGGAAGATAGATTGATAGATAGATAGATAGATGAAGATAACGAACACGGATAAGATGGATAAAAATCCATAAAAACCCGTGTTTTTATCTCTTTTTATCTTCTACCCTCTTTACGGCCAAGATGAGACGAGAAGCAGCGAACAACAACAACAACAACAACAACCAAGAAGAAACAATAACAATAAATAAATTAGATAAAAAAAAACGAAAAAAGGAACACCACCACCACCACCACCACCAACAACAACAACAACAACAACAACAACAACAACAACAACAACAACAACAACAACAACAACAACAACAACAACAACAACAACAACAACAACAAAGCCAACACCAACCAAGCAGAAACAATGATAATTAATAAATTAGATAAAAAAACACGAAAAAGCGAAACTCGGCCGCGCGCCGCCGTCGCCGCCGTCGCGTCCTCAGGCCTCGAGTTCCGGTTCCTTTGGCATCGGGTCGTTTGCTTAACCGCCGGATATGACGCTGCGGGATTCCTCCTCCTCCTCCTCTCGCCCGCGCCTTCTCTGCAACATTGCATGAGACGAATCTGTGTCGTTGCATTCTCCGGGTCTGGTTTGTTGCTCATGTTTTTTTTTTTTTTTTTTTTTTTTTTTTTCTGCTTAGTGTTGAGGGGTTTGGGGAGGGGGGAGGGAGGAGGGGAGGAGGGGGAGGATTGAAGATAAAGAGGGGGTGGGAGGGGGAAGAGGAGGGGGTAAGAGAGGGTGTGAGAGGGGGGAGGGGAGGAGGGGGTTAGATAGAATGGAAGGAATAGGGGGGGGTAGAGAGGGAGGAGAGAGAAGGGAGGAGGGGAAATGGCCAGGATGGAGGTGAGGAGATGGAGGTAAATTTGATGAAAGGTGCAGAAGAGTTGGCGCAACAGGTGTTCGTGATTTGCAATCTCTTTTCTTATATTTGAACCCCGCCCTGTCTCTCTTTCGCTATTTTTCTCTCTAGTCTGTTTGTCTCTTACCGTTTTTCTTTTTCTTTATCTCTAACTCTTTTCCAGCTTCTAATTCTTCTCTCTCTTCCTCTTCTTTTATTTTTAATTCTGCTTATTTTTCCGCTTTCTTCCTCTTCCCCCCTGTGTCTATTCTGCCAGCAATTCTATTTTTCTGTCTCTCTCATAGTCTTCCTCACACCATATTTCTCTCCTACTTTTTTTCCTTCATTTATTCTCCTCTTCCCTCCATCCCCCCTTCCTTCTTTTTCCTCTTTCCTCCTTCCTTCCTTTCCCCTTTCTTCTTTTCTTTCCCTCTTTCCTCCTTTCTTCTTTCCTAGCCTCCCTCCCTCCTTCCTCCCTCCCTCCCTCCCTCCCTCCCTCCCTCCCTCCCCTCCCTCCCTCCCTCTCTCTTTCCCTCCATCCATCCTTCCTTCTTTCCTTCCTTCCTTCCTTCCTTTCCCTCCTTCCCTCCCTCCTCCCCCCTCCGCCGATCACAGGCCCAGCAAGCAAGCAAGCAGACAGGCACCGCGGTCGCCTAAGGGTGCCTTGTGTGCGAGAATGTCGTCTATATTGGAAATAGCAAGAGGCACTTAGACGCGGTGAATTGGTCGCCACCTGGGATACTCGTCGATCGCAGCGCCGGCCCTCGCCTCCGCGCCTCGCTGTCTCTGCCTCTGTCTGCTCGTTTGGTGGTTTGTGGGGTTGTGGGGTTGTTGTTAGGTTTGTTTGCCTTGCTTTCTCTCTCTCTCTGTTTTGCTTCTGTCCTTTTTTTTTTGCTCTCTTCTCTTTTTCTCTCTCCTTGTCTTTTTCTTTTTCTTTCTCTTTCTTTGCTTGCTCTTTTCTTTTTTTTCTCTCTTTTTTCTGTTTCTCTTCTCTTCTCTCTCTCTCTTTTTCTCTCTCTCTCTCTCTCTCTCTCTCTCTCTCTCTCTCCTCTCTCTCTCTCTCTCCCTCTCTCTCTCTCCTCTCCTCTCTCTCTCCTCCTCTCTCTCTCTCTCTCTCTCTCTCTCTCTCTCCTCCTCTCTCTCTCTCTCTCTCTCTCTCTCTCTCCCTCTCCCTCTCCCTCTCCCTCTCTCTCCCCCGGGTGGATAAGAAAGGGAGAAAGAGAGAGGAGAAGAGAGAGGAAGTAAGGAAAATCGTTTAGTGAGACACGAAGGGACAGAATGAGGGGAGAGAGGAATAAGAGGTGGGGGGGAGGGAGGCATGTCCGAAGGGGGGGGGGAGGCACTTCTGCTCAGCACTTCTGACCATATGCTGATGCTTACCCTGACTGGCGCTTCCCAGTATCCAGCGGCATGGCTGTCAATGCTGCAACTTTTGTGTCAAAATACCCTCTGTGTGTGTCTGTCTGTTTGTTCTTCATTGTTAGCTTATGCCGTGTCTGCATTATTTGTTTATGCCTTGTTAATTAGGTCTAAATGTCTGACTGTCTTGTTTTTTTCCCGTCAAAGTCCAGTTAGCTGACTGGGTGTGATTATTTTTTTTCTTTTCTTTTTTTTCTTTTTTTTCTTTGTCTTCTTTGTCTTTTAGTGCGGTTGCAACATTTTCCAGCTATTTTCTTGATGACTGAAAGTCCCCGCTTAACCCCCATCCCCATGTCCACTCCCTCACCCCCACCCTCACTCGCGCCCCCTCCTCCACCCATCCCCACCCTCTCCTCCACCCACCCCTCACTCACTCGTACCACCCCCTCCACTTACCCTTACCCACCTCCACCCACCCCCACCCTCACGTCCATCCCCCCCTCACTCGTACCCCCCCTCGACGCACCCCCCACCCTCAACCCCACGTCCACCCACCCACACTCGTGCCCTCCACGTCCACGTCCACCCCCTCCCCTCTACCTCCACGTCCACCCCCTCACCCCCCACCCTCTCTACCCCCTATCCCGACTCGTGCCCCCCCTCCACCCACCCCCACCCCCGCGCCCCCTTCTCGACCTTATTTACCCCTGTGTTCAGTGTTTCTTCGTTGGCCTCGTCACTCGTTCTCGTTTTGGTGAAGTGTCCCTTTGTCATCGTTTTTTTTCTGTTCAGTTGTTTATGTGTTGGGTGTTCAGTTCCTCCGTGCTTGTTCTAGTTGCCTTGTTCTTGTGTTCTCGCCTTGTTTTACGTATTTTGCGTTTTTTTTTTTTTTTTCCGTTCGTAGCCGGGTCACTGATTCCGTAACCATGAACATTAATACATAGATGTATCTCTCTCTCTCTCTCTCTCTCTCTCTCTCTCTCTCTCCCTCTCTCTCTCTCCCTCTCTCTCTCCTCTCTCTCTCTCTCTCCTCCTCCTCTCTCCTCTCTCTCTCTCTCTCTCTCTCTCTCCTCCTCTCCTCTCTCTCCTCCTCTCCTCCCCTCCTCTCCTCCTCTCCTCTCCTCTCTCTCTCTCTCTCTCTCTCCTCTCTCTCTCCCCCTCCCTCCCTCTCTCTCTCTCTCTCTCTCTCTCTCTCTCTCTCTCTCTCTCTCTCTCTCTCTCTCTCTCTCTCTCTCTCTCTCTCTCTCTCTCTCTCTCTCTCCTTCTTCTTCTTCGTCGTCATTTTCTTTTTCTTTTTTTGATTTTCTTTATTCATTTCATTCTTGGTTTTAATTGCTTCGCGTTTTCCTTCTGTTGTTATTTTCGAGTTAGTCTGTTCAGTTGCTCTCTTTGTTAGCCTGTTCAATCGTTCTTGTCAAGGTACAGTATTCTTCAGTCGTTTATATGAATATATTCTATTCATTCGTTTGTTCAATATCAAGTTCAGTCATTTTGTGTTCGCGCGTTCAATCGGCTCTGTCCAGTTGTTTAGTGCTGTAGTTCTTGTCGAAATATCCTGTTCAGTCGATTTTATCAAGCTACCCTGTTCATTCGTTCTTGCCAAGTTATCAAGCTATTCTGTTCAGTTTTTCTGATCAAGTTATCCTGTTTAGTTGTTCTTCACAATCGTTCATCATATCTCATTGTCGAGGTATCCCACTGATTCGGTCCTATCAAGTTATCGCGTTCAGTCGTGCTCGTCAAATTATCCCGTTGATTCGTTCTCGTCAAATTATCCCGTTGATTCGTTCCTATCAAGTTATCCCGTTGATTCGTTCCTATCAAGTTATCCCGTTGATTCGTCCCTATCAAGTTATCCCGTTGATTCGTTCCTATCAAGTTATCCCGTTGATTCGTTCCTATCAAGTTATCCCGTTGATTCGTTCCTTTAAGGTTATCCCGTTGATTCGCGTCGCCTCCGCCCCTCCGCCCGACGCCTCCGCCCGACGCCTCCGCCCGACGCCTCCGCCAGTGCCCGCGCCTCCTCCTCCTCCTCCTCCCACGAAAGCCTCACGAATTAATCCCAAAATCACAAACAGAAGAGGCGTGTTTGCTTGCGCTCGGGCCGTCTTTTCCTTCTGTGACGTGAGCGTTATTCCGAGAACAGGCTCGCCGAGGAAAGTGATGAAGTGAGGATGGCGCTTGTGAAATCCTTGTACAGTGTGTGCTTGTCTTTGCGAGAAACTTGTTTGCATACTGCGCATTTGGTGGTGTGTGTGTGTGTTTTTTTTTTTCGTTTTTTTTCTTTTGTTCTTTTTTTCTGAGTGTTTTTTTTATTGTTTTGGTTTTCTTATTTTTTCTTGTTCTTTTTCGTTTTTTTGGGTGTGTGTTTTTTTGTATATTTTTATTGATTTGTTCTTGTTCTTTTTCGTTTTTGTGTGTGTGTATATTTGTGTTGTTTTTATTTTTTTTTTCTTAGGGTTTGTCCGTTTTTTTTTAAATCTCTAGTTGTGTCCGTTGTGATGTTCTAACTTTTTAATTTTTTTCTTCTTTTTAAAATTTTACATTAGGGTGTGTTCGATGCGATTTTTTTTGTGTGTGTGTGTTTTTTCTTGTTTTTTTTTTTATAGGGTGTGCGTTTTTTTTTCTCGAGGTGTCTCCGTACTTTTTCATTTTGTCGTCTTAAAAAAAAAAAAAAAAAAAAAAAAAAAATATATATATATATATATATATATATATATATATATATATATATATATATTGTGTGTGTGTGTGTGTGTGTGTGTGTGTGTGTGTGTGTGTGTGTGTGTGTGTGTGTGTGTGTGTATATGTATATGTATATGTATATGTATATGTATATGTATATGTATATGTATATGTATATGTATATGTATATATATATATATATATATATATATATATATATATATATATATATATATATATATATATATATGGTATATCCGTTGCGATTTTTACTCCTTTTTGGTGTTTTTTTTTTTTTTTCATCTTCTGGTGTGTCCGTTGCGATTTTATTGGGTTATTTGTCGTAGGTTGCCGATGGTGTTCTGGCAGCGCGTGGGTGGTTTTAGGAGTCTGTTAAAAGGGATAAGAGATTGTGTAAGTGTTCTTCAAAAGACCACACACGACCTTCGAGATAAGAACAAGACATAGACAGTTATTTGTTTTTGTTCAGCTTATGTGTTTATAGATTTTCTCTCTCTCTTTTTGCAAGCATACATGATGTTAGATAAGCAGGCAGACGCATTGGCGAATAAGCAAGTAAACAGACAGACAGACAGACAGACAGACAGAGATTCACTCAGACACAGTTCGAGGAGTGACGGGGAGATACTGTGACATACTTAAGCATATCGGAAGGGAGGGAGAGGAGGGGAAAGGGGGGGGGAGAGCAACGGAAGGGAGGACGGGGGAGGGGAGTGGGAGAGGAGAGAGGAGAAGGAGGGAAGTGGGGAAGGAGAGTGGAGGAGAGAAGGAGGGAAGAGAAGGAAAGGAGGGAAGGGGTGGAAAAGAAGGAAGGGGAAGAAAAGAGGGAAGGGGAGAGGAGAGGAGAAGAGAGGAGGAGAGAAGAAGAGAGAAGAAAAGGAGAAGAGAGGACTAGATGAGAAGAGAGGAGGAGAGATGAGGGGAGGGAAGAAGAGAGAAGGAAGGAAGGAGAAAACGGGAAGAGGAGGGAGAGGAGGTAACGGGGAGAGATGGAATAGGTGGAGAAGGAGGACAAAGAAATAGCATGTAAGCGAAGGAGTGGATGATAGGGCAGGGGAGATGCATTTTGAAAAGAGGAAATGGATATTTCGAATGAGAAATGTATAGAATGTGGAGAAAATATGTGTAATATGATAAAAAAGAGACACAAGGGGACACAGAATTTAGAGAGGGAATGGTTGGGAGAGAGGGAGTGGAAGATGGAGTGAGAAAGGGAGAATTAGAGGGAGTTGGAGATGAAGAGGGAGAGAAAGAAATGAGCGAGAGAAAGAAAAACGAACAGGCAGACAGCATAAGAGCAAAATATGTATTATTAGAAAGTGGGAGAACGAAGGAAAGAGAAATAGAAAGACAGGCAAGTAGGCAGGCAGGGAGACAGACAGACAGACAGACAGGCAGGCAGACACAGGCAGACACAGGCAGGTAGACAGACAGACAGGCAGGTAGACAGACAGATAGGCAGTTAGACAGGCAGGCAGGCAGGCAGGCAGGTAGGCAGGCAGGTAGATAGACAGGCAGGCAGGCAGACAGACAGACAGACAGCCGGGCAGACAGGCAGAGGGAGGAAGCCCGAGTACAGCCGAGGCTCGGAGCACGGGCGGCGGATGCATGGGGGGGGGGCGTTCGGATGTCTTCGGGAATTTACGCGACGCTTCCGGTGGACCTTTTATATTCCGACCCGGTTGTCATGGCAACGGAGACGCGGTAAGCATGAGGAATGGGGAAGGAGTGATGTTAAAAGGGAAGGACAGAGAAGTTTTTGTAAAGTGAAGAAAAGCTTGGAAAGAGATGGAAAAAGGGAGAAGAAGAAAGAAGAGAACACACAAAAAAACGAAGAAAAATAAATAGACAAAGAGATGAAAAAAGAAATTCTAAGTGCATATGCCCCCTAGCGTCGCCAGCGTACGCGGGGTTAAAGGTCAACGTATGGGGCGATCGTGAGACCGACAGAAGGCCCTTATCACCTCCAACATCCTGTATACGCGCCTTGACCTTTCTTTATCGCCATTACGTATTTTTTCGCGATTTTTTAAAAAGTTGGTTGATTTTTGGTTGTTGTTACTGTCTTTTCTTTTTTCGTAATTTGTTTTGTATCTTTTTCCTCGTCGTCTTTTTTATCTTAATCTTTTTTATTCATTTCCCCCTCACTTCTCCCCGTCTCTCTCTCTCTCTCTCTCTCTCTCTCTCTCTCTCTCTCTCTCTCTCTCTCTCTCTCTCTCTCTCTCTCTCTCTCTCTCTCTCTCTCTCTCTCTCTCTCCCATTCCCTCCCCCTCCTCATCTCCTCCCCACCCCCTTCCCCCTTCCCCCTTCCCCTCCCCCCTCCTTATCTCCTCCCCATCCCCTCCCCCCTTCCCCTCCCCTTCCCTTCCCCTCCCATTCCTCTCTCCACCCCCTCCCCATCCCACCCCCACCCTTTATCATCTTATCAACAGCGCACGTCCGGCCAAGCCCAGCGTCAAAGGCTGGAATATCTTGCAAGCTCAAGATAATAATGACCAGTTCTTCTCCGTCGGTTTTCTCATGGGAGGAGGTTGGGAAAATGGGGGGGTGGGGGAGGTGATGGGAAGGTGGGGGGGGAGGTGATGGGAAGATGGGGGGGGATGGGGTAGGGGTGGGGGCGGGGGCAGTCATGTGTTTCTTTTGATTGTTTGGATGGAATGGTGTGTGTGTGTGTGTGTGTGTGTGTGTGTGTGTGTGTGTGTGTGTGTGTGTGTGTGTGTGTGTGTGTGTGTGTGTGTGTGTGTGAAGAGAAGGAAAGGGGGGGGAGGATTGTTATTTTTACTATTCTTTTTTTTGTATTCGGTAGTTTTTTGTGGGGATATATATTTGTGGATTCTCTCTCTCTCTCTTTTGCTTGTTTGTTTTTGGCTGTCCTTACTCCTCCTCCTCCTTAATCTTTTCTCATTCTTCATTCCTGTTGCTCTCCCTCTCTGGCCGCATTGCTTTTTTTTTCTCTCTCTTTCTCTCCTCTCTTCCCTTTCCCCTATTTCCCTCTCCTTCTCTGACTATCTCTCTCTCCCTTTTTGACTCCTATTTTTTTCTCTCTCTCTTTTTCTCGCCTCTCTCTCCTCTCGCCCATCTCTCTCTCTCTCTCTCTCTCTCTCTCTCTCTCTCTCTCTCTCTCTCTCTCTCTCTCTCTCTCCCTGTCTGTCTGTCTCTCCCTCTCTCTCTCCCTCCCTTCCTCCCTCCCTCTCCCCCTCCCTTCCTCCCTCCCTTCCTCCCTCCCTCCCTCCCTCCCTCCGTCCTTCCCTCCCTCCTTCCCCCCATTTCTCTCTCTCTCTGACCCCCATTCCTTTCTCTCTTCCGTTTCTTTCTCCTTCATCTCCGCAACTCTTTTTAACTCTCGCTGCAAGGGAGTTTGGTCCTGATTCGCGACCCTTGAAGGCCTTTCTTGTGTCTTATCGGGAGGCGTGGGAGGAGCGAACGATAAGGCCAGTATCGCTTCCCTTCTTCGTTTCTCTTCTCTTCTCGTTTTCTCGTTTTCCGTCTTTTTTCTCTCTCTCGTACCTTTTCTTTTTTGCTTTTGGTTTTATTTTTCTTCTCTGTTCTTTCTTCTCTCTTAATTCGTCTCTCCTCGTTTCCTCCCTTCCCCCTCTTCCCTCCTTTCTCTCCCCATCTCTCCCCCTTTCCCCTCCATTCTCTCTTCCTCTTATCTCTCTCTTCCTCTAACTTTCGTCCCCCGATGAGGTATCGAGTTACACGCGTATGTTGTTTGTTAAGCTGCATGTTGTTTGTTAAGCTGCATGTTGTTTGTTAAGCTGCATGTTGTTTGGTATGTTGCATGTTTTTTGTCATTGTGATCTGTTGTTTGGAAGAATTAAATTTAAATCGCCGTCAAGACAAATCCGTGTGGTATTGTGAAAGACGCTACGAGTTCTAAAGATGGATACATGAGGAAGTGGGTATGTGGATGTATGAAAGTGTCTTAGATTAGATTAGATTAGGGGGGAGGGGAGGGGGAGGGAGAGGAGACAAGGGAGGGAGAGGGGGAGAGAATCGATTCGGAGATTTATATGCGTGTGTAGATTAGAGGAAAATCAGTGGGTGGGTATGTGATAGGCAATTTTGTGTGTGCTTAAGGTTATATGTTGTGGATATGATGTGCTCTGAAGGCTCGACTTGACTCCGTTGGTGCTAAGGTGGGGTTTACCTGGAGGGACCATGTGTCCAGTCAGAGGATACTCTTTGAGAATGATTCTAGACCTATTACCAGTTTGCTACGAGAGCGCCAACTTCAGCTCTATGGGCATGTGGCTCGTTTTCCTGAGGATGATCCGACTTACAGGGTCATCTGCGAGAGGTTGACCCAGGCTGGAGAAGACCAGGGGGAAGGCCACGGAACTCTTGGCTGAAGCAAGGCGACCAGATCGGCCAAGAGGTGCTGGGGGTGGGAGGGAATGCTGCCTGGAGGCTTGCTCGGAGGGACCCCGGGAGGTGGAGCCAAAGCGCAGCCGTGCGTATGCCCCTTATGATGTTGAGGAATAGATGGAGAAGGGGATATACGGGTGTATGTTATATATTGTTCGTGTTAATAGACGGAATGCGACGGGTAGAATTAAAAGTATTTTCACTAGTACTCCCTTCTTCAACAGATCATTAATCTCTCCGAAAGGAGTAATTCGGGACAAAGGGAACAGGTAATTAATCTTTCTAGAATTAGTATTTCGCAGCGAAGTGATGTTGCCAAGGTAAAATCAGTTAAACGATGAATTTTTCTTTCTCTCTCTCCTACCCTCTGGGTCTTTCGCAATTTCTCCTTTTCTCCTTCCTTCTCGCTCTTTCGCAGTATCCCCCTCGCTCCTTCCCTCTCGATCTGTCGCAATTTCTCCCTCTCTGTTTCTAAGTGGCAGGGTGATAGGGCAATAGGGTGATAGGGTGAATAAGTCCGAAAAAAGGGATATATTAGGTTGACAGAGTGGAATAGACAGTAGGGTGGTGACATCAGGCTGAAAGGGTCGGGCAAGGTGGTAAGGCGGTAGGGTGCCAGGGTGGGAGAGACTTCGAGCGAGGCAAGTCGGCAGGGTGAAGGGGAGGATTTAGGATCAGGAAGGGTAGGATGAATAGTAGGATGAATAAAGTGAAAAAAGGAGAGCTTAGCAGCAGTGTTGTAGAGTGACACACTGACAGGGAAGGAGAATAACAGGGCGACAGAGATAACAAGGGTCAGGCAGGGTGAAGATGCTAGTCTGGTGACATGCTGGAGTAGATTAATAGATAGGTCTCTGTAGGAAGGGTGACGAAGCTGCAGGGGTGAAAAAGGGTGCGAGTCAAGGGTATTTGTGCGGTGGGATTAAGAGTAATGTTTATAATTTATTGGGCAAAGCGTGGGAGACAAAAAGGGGAACCTGTTTAGCAAATCCGGCGGAGGATTCTCACGAGGACAAAGGGCAATGGCAGGAATGCTTGCGAAGGAATGGCGAGCGTGAGGTTGTGTGTGTGTGTGTGTGTGTGTGTGTGTGTGTGTGTGTGTGTGTGTGTGTGTGTGTGTGTGTGTGTGTGTGTGTGTGTGTGAGAGGTTGCTGTTGCCCGAACAGGTCCTTTCCGCGTCCTGTTTTGTATTTCCCTTCTCTTTTTTCTTTTT
>NC_051426.1:32347192-32352192 GCF_015228065.2 Penaeus monodon
ATACATGCATGTGTATTTATTTTTGTGTACATGTGTCAACAGATAATATGACCCACCGTTAGTGTTCTCATAAGTGATGCAGGTCGTGTCGGAATGGTAGTTGTGTCAGACGAGTGAAACTAAGCCTGACGGTGCCACGACACAGCCATGGATTCGAATGCTGTTTAGTGCAGCGTTATTGAGTGTGAGGGAATGGTGTCATGCATGTCGGATTTAGTGTCAGTTGCCATTACGTGTGTTAGATGTCACGTAATCAGCATTATTTTGATCTCATTTGTTGTGTTTTTTTTACTATTCGCAACTTGTTACTGTTGTTAAATGGAGTGTGATTATTATTCCGTTTTCTGTTTTAGAACGTCACTTATTTATTATAACGTTGAATGTGATGCTTGTAACTTATTATTATTATTATTGTAAGTGTTGCTGTTGTTGTTGTTATTGGTTATTATTATTATAGTAATAATTATTGCTACTACTATTACTGTTATTACTATTATTATTATTATTGTTGTTGTTGTTGTTGTTGTTGTTGTTGTTGTTGTTGTTGTTGTTATTGTTATTATTATTGTTATTATTATTATTATTATTATTATTATTATTATTATTATTATTATTATTATGTAACTTACCATATAAAACTCGTTAATTTTATTTTAGTGATCTTTTAATTTTCCTTTCGTCAACACGGCCTCGTAGTTAATGAAATGAACATAATCAAGATTGCAGTACGAACGAGTGCAACAGAGGACAGTCAGGCCTAAGTTGGACTGTGTTACATCCTGGCCACGGCTGACCGCTGCATCCTGCCTGGCTGACTCATGTGCGTGGATGTACGTATGTGTGTGTGTGTGTGTGTATGTGTGTGTGTGTGTGTGTGTGTGTGTGTGTGTGTGTGTGTGTGTGTGTGTGTGTATCTCTTTACTCGTACGTGTCTGTCTGTTTATATGCAAGTATGTATGTATTTTTGTTTATGTTTGTGGATGCCTGTATGAATTGAGAGAGAGAACGAAAACGAATAAAAAATGATAGTTTACATATAGTTGCATATTCTTATATTTGTTACAATCTCGTATTTGCATATACTCTCAGTACCTAACACGAGACGGCGGGATCTCCATTTAAGTCGAGTGCTCAAGCAAGCAAGCAAGCCCCCCAGGCAAGCGAGCAAGGAAGACGCCAGCGGCCTCGTGTCCCGCGATCCGATTCAACCTCTAGCCTTGACTTTAATTTGATCTGCGTCGCCTCGCCTTGCTTTTCTTAAATGCGGTCGGAAGCCAAGATCTGTACTTCTGTTGGCCGCTGGTCTGCCTGCGAGAGGTTTCGGGGTCCGGCGGGTCCCGAGGCCGAAAGCCGCGCGTCGCTGGTCCTTCCGCCCGCTATCGGTTTTTGGAGATTTTTTTTTTTTGGGGGGGGTAATTTTTCGTTGTTTTTTTCTCTGGTTCTTTCTTTCCGATCTACTGTCTCTTTCTCTCTCTCTCTTTCTTTCCGATCTCTCTCTTTCTCTCTCTCTCTCTCCCCGTCTCTCCTCGTCCTTCTCTTTCCCCTTCTCTCTCTCTCATTCTCTCTCTCTCTCTCTCTTCCTCTCTTTCTCTCTTTCTCTTTCTCTTCTTTTGTTCTCTCTCTTTCTCTCTTGTTTTTTTCTCTCTTTCTCTTTTCCTTTCCTTTCCTCTTTCTCTTTCTCTCTTTCTCTTTCCCCCCTCCTTTCCCTCTCCTCATCTTTTCCTCTTCTCCCTTTCCCCCTCTCTCTTTTCCCCTTTCTCTCCTCTCCCTCTCTATCTTCTCTCCTCTCTCTCTCTCTCTTCTTTCTCTCTCTTCCTCTTTCTCTTCTCTTCCCTCTCTCCTCTCTTTCCCTCTCTCTCTCTCCCTTCTTTCTCCTTTTTCCCTCTTCTCTCTTTCTCTTTCCCTCTTCTCTCTCTTTCCCTCTCTCTCTCTCTCCTTCTCTCTCTCTTTCCCTCTCTCTCTCTCTTCTTTCTCTCTCTCTCTTTCTCTCTCTTTCTCTCTCTCTTTCTCTCTCTCTTTCCTTCTCTCTCTCTCTTTCTCTCCCTCTCTCATACTGTCTCCCTTCCCTTCTTCCTTCCTACCTCCTTCCCGCCCCTCCCTCCTTCCCTCCCTCCCTCCTTCCCTCCCTCCCTCTCCATCTTCGTCTCACCCCCCTCTTCGTCTCTCCCCCCCTTCCCCTCCCACGTGTCGATCTGTCTTCGGTGATGGATAGGTTGATGCTGCTACGTCATCCAGAAACAGCATTTGTCACTTGACTTAAAATTTACCTTTTGTGTGATCGTGTAAGGGGTTATGTATAGGGTGGGGGAGGGTGGGGGAGGGTGGGGGAGGGACGGTCTGTGTGTGTGTGTGTGTGTGTGTGTGTGTGGTGTGTGTGTGTGTGTGTGTGTGTGTGTGTGTGTGTGTGTGTGTGTGTGTGTGTTTGTGTGTGTACACATGTATGTGTATATGCTTGCTTGCATGTATACGTTTGTTTTCGTGCTGTGTGTTTTATACGTATGTGTTTCGTTGCGTGCGTGTGAGTTCGCGTTTTATATGTGCAAGTAGCGTATGTATGAGCGACAGGCAGGATGTAAGTGTCATCATGGCAACCCGACTCTGTCTCCCCATCTCATGCCCTTGGACGCAGGCGGGGGGGGGGGGTGATGGGAAGGAGAGAGAGAGAGAGAGAGAGAGAGAGAGAGAGAGAGAGAGAGAGAGAGAGAGAGAGAGAGAGAGAGAGAGAGAGAGAGAGAGAGAGAGAGAGAGAGACAGAGAGAGAGAGAGAGAGAGAGAGAGAGAGAGAGAGAGACAGACAGACAGACGGACAGACAGAAAAGCAGGCAGCCAGGCGGATAGCATAACAACAGACAATTACTATGTAGACAGACAGTAAAGAAAAAAAAGGCGCAGAAAAGAAAAGCAGGAGATAAAAGTGAGTTGACGGAGCAGCCAGCGACGGAGGAGAATGACCGACAAAGGTGGCGACCAAGAACAAGGCAAACGATGCAGAAGGAACACAAAGCAGGCAGCCAACATGCGAACAAAAGAGGCAAGGCAGGAACGGAAGTAAATCAAGTAGACAGACATAAACAAGGAAAAGAGGGCAGGGCAGCGACAGCCAGCAGACAGCAAGGAAGGGAAGATCACAAGATTATTTGACAGATCGAGCAGACAGGCGTAGGGGCAGACGAGGCAGACAGGCAGGTAGACGGGGAAATCCAGGAATGTCAAGGAGGCAGACGGCAGACATACGCGGAGGAAAAGGGTCTCAACGCCATTTGAACAGACGGTGCAGACAAGACAGGCATAGAGGAAGACACGAAAGGGAGAGGCAGGCAGACAAAAAAGGAAAAAAAAAGAAAAGAAAAGAGAGAAAAAAAGTAAAGGAGGCGGACGGCAGACACACACGAAGAAAAAGGGTCTCAACCCTAATGAACAGATGGAGCAGACAGAACAGGCAGAAATGGAGACAGGCGAGCAGAAAAAGAGGCAGTCATGCAATGAGGCATCCAATTAGGAAAACAGAATCGGCAGACGGCAGACAACACATCGGGGTCCCAGATGGAATAGGCAGAACGGGCATAGAGGCTGGCAGACAGACACAGGGGCAGAATAAGCACGTCCAGAACGGGACAATAAAAATGGCAGACAGACATAGGAGCGAATCGCCAAACCAGATTATTGAACGGACCGAGGTAGACACAGCGGGCGGACAAGAGAACTTCGAGAACAGGAAAAAAAGGAAGTGGCAGACGGCAGACGTAGAGGAAGGGTCGCAGCATTATTGAAGAGTCCTGAGACATGCGAGTGCGTTGGCAAAGAGATAAGAAGGCAGACTTACTGACAAGACAACACTTAAGAGTATTGGGTTCTCTTGGGTCTTGTCGCTTTTCCCTATCTCCCTCTTCGTTGGCGAGTGTCCTTTTTGGTCGTTTTGCTTTGGTCTTCTCCTTGGACGCTTTTTTGGAGGGGGGGGGTGTAATTTTGTTTGTGTGTTTTTTTTTTTGTGGTTTTCTATTTTTTGTTTTGCCTCTCTCTCTCTCTCTCTCTCTCTCTCTCTCTCTCTCTCTCTCTCTCTCTCTCTCTCTCTCTCTCTCTCTCTCTCTCTCTCTCTCTGCGTGTTTGTGTGTGTGTGTGTGTGTGTGTGTGTGTGTGTGAATCTATCTCTATCTCTATCTTCCTTCTTCCCTCCCTCCCTCCCTCCTTCCCTCCTCCCTCCCTCCCTCCCTCCCTCCCCTCCCTCCCTCCCTCCTTCTCCTCCCTCCCTCCCTCCCTCCCTCCCTCCCTCCCTCCCTCCCTCCCTCCCTCCCCTCCTCCCTCCCTCCCTCCCTCCCCCTCCCTCCCTCCCTCTCATCCTTTCCCTTTGCTCCTCTCTCGCTGTTCTGTCTTCTATCTTCTCCCCTTTAATGTAACCGCACCCCCTCTGTCTGTCGCCTTCCCTGTCTGTCTGTCTGTCTGTCTGGGTCTGTGTTTCTGTCTGTGTCTGTTTGTTTGTCAGTCACTCTTTATTCCTCTCCCGTCTTCCTCCCCCCCTCCCCCCCCTCTCTTCTCTTCTCTTCTCTTCTCTTCTCTTCTCTTCTCTTCTCCCTCTCTCTCCCCTCTCCCTCTCTTTCTCCCCTCTCCCTCTCTCTCTCCCCTCTCCCTCTCTCTCTCTCTCTCTCTCTCTCTCTCTCTCCCTCCCTCCCTCCCTCCCTCCCTCCCTCCCCTCCTCCCTCCCTCCCCCTCCCTCCCTCCCTCCCTCCCTCCCCCCTCCCTCCCTCCATCCCCCCCTCCCCCCTCCCCCCCTCTCCCTCTCTAAATAAATAGAAAATAGATGTGGGGAAGGAGAGAGGGAGGGAGGAGGGAATGGGGAGAGGGAGAGGAAGGGGGGAAGGTATGGGGAGAAGAAGGGAAGGGTGGGAAGGAAGGGAAAGGGATGTTTGGAGGGAGAGGGAGAGGAATGGAAGGGAATGGGGGGGGGGGGGGGGAGAGGAAAATGGGAAACGGGGAGAGGGAGAGAGGAAGAGGAAGAGCGTTTG
>NC_051426.1:32361157-32367584 GCF_015228065.2 Penaeus monodon
TTATAATCATCAGCACCATTCTCATCATCGAGTGAGGGAAGGAGAGAAAGAAAATGTGTAGAAAGGCAAAAATGAAAGATAGGAAAAGTAAGGAAAACGGCAACAAAGGAGGGAAAGAGGGAGGCGGATGAAGAAGAAGAAGAAGAAGAAGAAGAAGAAAAGTCCCTCTTGATTTATCGAAACTGAAAACAAAATCCAATTAACATTTTTTTTTTTTACTTATGATTTTTTTTTGAACGTATGGCAGAATGGTGTCCAAATTAATGAGAAAATGAATGGTGATTTTTTCTATATATATATGGTAAAATGGAGTCCAAATTAATGAGAATATGAATGATAATGATATCAGTTTATTGACATCAGCGAATAGGATGATAATGTTATATATTGGCCAATCAAACCAGGTGTTGTGATTGACTTTTGATAGCGTGATGTATGGTGATGTTATATGGACGAGTTTATTGTGATTTGGATGATGGTGGTGATGGTGAGGATTGTGGTGGTGATGGTGATGATGATTGTGGTTGGGGAAATGATTATGATTATGATGGTGTGGTGATTGTAATGGGAATGGTGATGGTGATGGTGATGCTGCTGCTGATGATGTTTGTGATGATGCTATTCATGGAACATCACACGTCACCATCACCGCTATATTAATATTAATAGTCCAATATGTTTTTAAAAATCCTTACATCCTGCTCTGGAGATGATTATGTATTTATTACTGCTCTTCCAACACATTGATTACATACATTATCTCACGTATAATCGCTCCTATGCTTTAATCACCCGTGTTGTAACTTGGCTCATTGACATTCATGATACTAGATGGCGTTGGAGGAAGCTGTGTTGCTCATTTTCTTTTTCGTAGCGTTTTTTTTCTGAAAGGGGAGACTATTTTCTTTGTTTTCGAAGGCAGCTAAGACTTTTATTTTCCGTGTTTTTTTTTATTATTTTTTTTTTAGCTTTTTTGATTATTAAATTAGTATCAGCATTATTTTCTGAATACTTGATTCACTAGTCTTAATTTTTATTTAAGTTCATTTTCTCGCACTGAGCTTATTCAAAAGGCACTTTAACATATTTTAACACTGCAGGCGATAGATAATTTATGTTGCTAATATTTTTTTCTCTCTATTTCAGGTACGATGACAACCGTAATGGTACCATGCCCCCCCCCCCCCCGACCGATAAGCAATGATGGTAAAAAAAACAATTGCAATAACGCTAATGATGATAATGCCGTCATGGCAATATCAATGGCAACGAGAAACGTGATTGCACACCACGATGAGTTACGTTGCACAGCAGTTGATGATGTGGAGTGTGGTGATGCAACGATAATGCAGTGAGAGGGAGGGGAAGAAGGAAGGAGAGAGAGAGAGAGAGGGAAGGAAAGGAAGGGAGGGAGGTGAAAAATAGAGATTATATTGGTAATGGTAATAATAGTAATAGTGATGGTAATGATGTTGATGATGATAATCGTAAAAGTAATAATAATGATAACCAATGATAATAACGATGATGGTGATAATAATAATAACAGCAATAATAATAACGATCATAATAACGATTGTGATATAGTAATGATATTGATAATGATGATAATAATGATGATAATAATAATAAAAGCTAGCGCGCCAACCCACTCGCTTATGGTAATGACTGCAATTGTGTTTGCATTGTCTTGGCAAACGATGATCATATATATATTTTTTATTGTTTTCTTGTTTTCGTTTTTTTCTGGTTGAGGTTGGAGTCGATGGAGTTTTTGTTGTTGTTGTCGATTTTATAGATTTTTGTTGTCGATTTTTTGTGTGTGTTGCCATTTAATTTATTTTTCAACAAAACTTTGTGTAGTTGAGTTGTTTTGTTGTTGTTGTTGTTGTACATTTTGTTATTAGTGAGTTTTTCATGCATTTTTGGTGTCGGGTTTTGTGTAGATTTGATTATAATCGACTTAATGTATTGTTCGCTGATGTGGGCAATTTCCTGTTGATTCTGTCGTTAAGTTCATATGTGTGTGTGTGTGTGTGTGTGTGTGTGTGTGTGTGTGTGTGTGTGTGTGTGTGTGTGTGTGTGTGTGTGTGTGTGTGTGTGTGTGTGTGTCTGTTAGTGTCTGTGTCTGTGTCTTCATGTGCGGTTGTATGACCTATTGAAAACAAAGAAAACCATGGAAATGAAAAGAGAAGAGAGAGCGGGAAAAAGAGCAGCATTCGCGTAAATGTTAAGCCTTGGAAGGACTCGGCGAAGGATCGAGCGAGCGCCGGAGTGCCAGTGCACCGCCGACCCGAGCGGGGGGGAGAGAGGGTACGGGTCACACCCACGTGCACATGTATGTATTTGCACGTAGGTGGGCGTGGGCGTGTGGGCGTAGGCGGGAAAGGGCGCGTGGGTGGGGTGGGGTAGAGGGTGCTGGGGGGTGGGTAGGAATGTCATGTGTTTGCGTGGATACGTGAGGAGAGGGGGGTGTCTGTGAATGTAATATGTGTGAGTGTGTGCGTGTGTATGTGCGCGCGCTTTTGCGTATGCGTATGTGTGCGTATGCTTGTATTGACGTATTGAGACAAACACTACGGGCCCCACCTCACCCCCCCACCCCGCCCCGCCCCGCCCCGCCCCTAACCCTACCCACAAGGACACCCCTCCCCCTCTCCCTCTCCCTCTCCCTCTCCCTCTCTCTCTCTCTCTCTCTCTCTCTCTCTCTCTCTCTCTCTCTCTCTCTCTCTCTCTCTCTCTCTCTCTCTCTCCCTTCCCATCGCCCTTTCCCTCCCCCTCCCCCCACTTCTTACCTAGTGAGTGACGTCACTGACCTTGTATGATAAAGCCCGCGCCGTCCCTTTGACCTTTTGCGCTCCGCCGTGGCTCTCGGGCGCGTTATCTGACCTTATGCCTTTCGCTTGTCTTCGGGTCTCGGTGTTAGCTGTTCGGGAATCCTTGGTTTGTTTGTTTCTTTGTTTGTTTCTTTGTTTGAATGAATGTTTGTTGAGCCGTCTTTCACTCTCACTTTCACTTTGTGCATCTGCTTTCTCTCTCTCTCTCTCTCTCTCTCTCTCTCTCTCTCTCTCTCTCTCTCTCTCTCTCTTCTCTCTCTCTCTCTCTCTCTCTCTCTCTCTCTCTCTCTCTCTCTCTCTCTCTCTCTCCTCTCCCTCTCCCTCTCCCTCTCCCTCTCCCTCTCCCTCTCCCTCCCTCCCTCCCTCCCTCACTCACTCACTCCCTCACTGCCATTGCTGACTGACTTTTTCATCTTGTTTATAATCAAGAGAAGATGCGCTTGGCAGGTTTGGTGATGATTGATGATTTGATAAATTGTTGATGAAAATGTTGAGGATGATTGTTGGTGAGGATGATTGTTGGTGATGATAATTGTTGGTGAGGATGATTGTTGGTGATGATAATTGTTGGTGAGGATGATTGTTGGTGATGATAATTGTTGGTGAGGATGATTGTTGGTGAGGATGATTGTTGGTGATGATAATTGTTGGTGAGGATGATTGTTGGTGAGGATGATTGTTGGTGAGGATGATTGTTGGTGAGGATGATTGTTGGTGATGATAATTGTTGGTGATGATAATTGTTGGTGAGGATGATTGTTGGTGAGGATGATTGTTGGTGATGATAATTGTTGGTGAGGATGATTGTTGGTGAGGATGATTGTTGGTGAGGATGATTGTTGGTGATGATTATTGTTGGTGAGGATGATTGTTGGTGAGGATGATTGTTGGTGAGGATGATTGTTGGTGAGGATGATTGTTGGTGAGGATGATTGTTGGTGAGGATGATTGTTGGTGAGGATGATTGTTGGTGAGGATGATTGTTGGTGAGGATGATTGTTGGTGATGATAATTGTTGGTGAGGATGATTGTTGGTGATGATGATTGTTGGTGATGATGATTGTTGGTGATGATAATTGTTGGTGAGGATGATTGTTGGTGAGGATGATTGTTGGTGAGGATAATTGTTGGTGAGGATGATTGTTGGTGATGATAATTGTTGGTGAGGATGATTGTTGGTGATGATGTGAATAAGTACGTAGATAGATAGATAGAGGAATAAATCGATGAATTAACAAGTAAATATATAAAAGACAAACAAATAAAGAAGTATAGAAGAAAATAGAAAGTACGCGAATGAATGAAGAAATAAAATGAGAAAAAATAGGCATATAGTTAATCGGGCGAAGCGATACGCGAACGACGAAAGAGACAAAGAGAGAAGTTTGTGAAGTTTGAAGTTTAAGACGCGAATCCGTTTTCTTCGTTTCTCGGTGTCTTTGGCGGCCGCGATCGCGTAATTGCTTTTCCGCCGGTGTGGTTGGGGGGGGGGGGGGGATTTTGGGGTGTGGTGGGGGGAAGGGGGGAGAGGGGAGGATGTTGGGGTGTGTGGGGGGAAAGGGGGAGAGGGGAGGATTTTTGGTATGGGGATAAAGGGGGAGGGGGAGGGTAGGGAGAGCGGGAAGGAGAGGGAAGTGGGGAGGAGGAAGAGAGGGGAGAGGTGGGGGAAGGAGGAGAAGGGAGTGTGGATGGGGGAGGGGCAAGAATGACGGAGGGAAGGGTAGTAGGGGAAGGTATGGGTGATGGAGGGGTTCTGGGGGACTCGTGGGGGGGGGGGTGAGAGGTAAATGGGCTCGGCCGGAGGAAAGGTGAGGAAGGGGGGAATGTTGGGGACAGGATAACGGAGAAAGAAGGAAGTGGGTGGGATAGGGAAGAAAGAACAAGGGAAGGGCAGGGGGGAGAAGGGAGATATCTGGGGAGAAGGATAATGGGGGGAGGGGAGGGGAAGCGAGGGGAAGGGCGTGGATGGGGCACGGGGAGGAGGGGACAAGAGTGATGGTGGGGGCGTATCACCTGTAGACTCGGTTTATAGTCCCACCAGGAATAGTAAAGGTAGACGTCTGAGCGATAATAGCAACAGGCAGGACAGTGGCATTAGTAATGGTGTTTGTAGTGATACGTATAATGATAATTATGACCCAGGCCGGATGCCAGCGCGACTAAGGTTGCTGATACTGTTGAGGGAGAAGGGAAAAGTAACAAGAACAAAGATAAAATGATATTGTTGTCGTTGTTGCTATGATTAGTTTTAGTTTTGGGTACATATTTGGTGTAATTACCATCATTGATTATAACAGTAATGATAATTATCATTGTTGAAGTTGTAGTTATTACCGCTGTTGCTTTTTCTTTGTTACCATGATCGTCGTTTTGATTATATTTGCGAGTGATACAAAAAAACATGTATATATGGTATTTATGAGTCGCGATGCAGTGCTTTTGGAGAAGCCGTGTGTGTATTTGTATGCGTGCTTGCCGGCGTGCATGTATTTGTTTTCTTGATTGCATGTGTGTGTGCGGGCTAAACATTTGCAATTTGGCGTGTGTTCCTACTCGGGCGGTGGGGTTGTAGGGTGGCGGTTCCGGGGCCGGCCACAACGGGCCCCGCAAGGGAGGGGAGAGCCAAGCGACAGAGAATGGAGGGGGGGGGGGGGGGGGGGGGGGGGGGGGGACAGAGAGGGATAAGGGGGAGGGGGAAAGGTAGGAGAGATGGGGTGGGTTAATAGGGGAAAGAGAGGTGGTAAATAGAGGGGGGGGAAGGAAGAGGGGAAAGAGAGGAAAATGAAGAGAAAAAAGAAATAGAGACGAAGTCAAAGCGAGAGAAAAAAAGAGAGAAAGACAAAAAAGAAAGAGCCCGAGACGGGACAGAAGCGAGAGCGCGAGCGCGCGTCCCTCCCCCCCATTGCCCGCCTGCGTCTGGCCACACTGTATCGTTCTCTACTTTATAAAGCTTTCTGATGGTGTTAGTCCCCCTTTTGCTGGATGGATTTTTGGGAAATTTTTTTTGTTTGGGGGGTTTTTTTTTTTTTTTTTTTTTTTTTTTTTTTTTTTTTTTTTTTTTTTTTTTTTTTTCTTTCCCCCTTTTTTTTCTCCTCCCCCTTTTTTTTTTTCCTTTTCCCCCTTTTTTTCCCCTTTTTTTCCCTTTCCCCCCCCATTTTTTTTTTTTTTTAACTTTTTTTTTTACCCCCGATTTTTTTTTTGTTTTTTTTTCCCCCCCCCCCCCCCCCCCCCCCCCCCCCCCCCCCCCCTTTCCTTTCCCCTTTCCCCCCCCCCCCCCCCCCCCCCCCCCCCCCCCCTTTCTTCCCCCCCCCCCCTTTCCCCGAGGAGGGGAGGGGGGGAGGGGAGGGGGGAGGGGGGGGGGGGGTGGGGGGGGGTGGGGGGGGGGGGGGGGGGGGGAAGGGGAAAAAAGGGGGGGGAAAAAAAAATAAAAAAAATTCAAAAATAAATAAAAAAAAATTTTTGGAAAAAAAAAAAAAAATGGGGGAAAAAAAAAAAAAAAAAGGGGTTTTGGGGGGGGAAAAAAGCGGGGGAAAGGGGAAAAAGGAAATAGGAAAAAAGGGGGAAAAAAAGAAAAAGGGAAAAAAAAAAAT
>NC_051426.1:32367684-32370184 GCF_015228065.2 Penaeus monodon
TGTTGGGTGCTGTTGTTGGTTGTGTTGTTGGTGTGCTTTTTTGGTGCGGTGCTTGTTGGTGGGCTGCTTGTTGGTGGGCTCCTTGTTGGTGGGCTGCTTGTTGGTGTGCTCCTTGGTTGGTGCGGCTGCTTGTTGGTGATGTGTGCCTCCTCCGTCGTGCTCGTCGGGCTACTCGTGATTCCCATCCTATATAACAGCCAACACCTCCAGCAGTATCGCAGACAATGGAGCGCCCCATGACATGAAGAATAAATGAGAAAAATAGGAAATATAGTTAATCGGGCGAAGCGATACGCAACGACGAAAGAGACAAAGGAGAAGTTTGTGAAGTTTGAAGTTTAAGACGCGAATCCGTTTTCCTTCGTTTCTCGTGTCTTTGGCGGCCGCGATCGCGTAATTGCTTTTTCCGCCGGTGTGGTTGGGGGGGGGGGGGGATTTTGGGGTGTGGGGGGGAAGGGGGGAGGGGGGGGATTTTTGGGGTGGTGTGGGGGGAAGGGGGGATAGGGGAGGATGTTGGGTGTGTGTGGGGGGAAGGGGGAGGGGGGTTGTTGGGGGTGTGTGGGGGGCAACGGGGCGGGGGCTTTTGGGGTGTGGGGGGGACCGGGGCGGGGAGGTTTTTGGTATGGGGATAAGGGGCGGGGGGGGTAGGGACGGGGAAGGAGAGGGAAGTGGGGAGGGGCCGGGAGGGGGGGAGGGGAGACAGGGTGTGGATGGGGGGGGGCCCAAGAATGACGGAGGGAGGGTGTCGGGGCCGGTATGGGTGATGGCGGGTTTCTGGGGGACTCGGGGGGGGGGGGGTGAGAGTAAATGGGCTCGGCCGGAGGAAGGTGAGGAGGGGGGATGTTGGGGACAGGATCGGAGAAGAAGGAGGGGGTGGGATAGGGAAGAAAGAACAGGGAAGGGCAGGGGGGAGAAGGGAGATATCTGGGGAGAAGGATAAGGGGGGGAGGGGAGGGGAAGCGAGGGAAGGGCGTGGATGGGGAAACGGGGAGGAGGGAAAAGAGTGATGGTGGGGGCGTATCACCTGTAGACTCGGTTTTATAGTCCCACCAAGGAATAGTAAAGGTAGACGTCTGAGCGATAATAGCAACAGGCAGACAGTGGCATTATAATGGTGTTTGTAGTGATACGTATAATGATAATTATGACCCAGGCCGGATGCCAGCGCGACTAAGGTTCTGATACTGTTGAGGGAGAAGGGAAAAAGTAACAAGAACAAGATAAAAAGATATTGTTGTCGTTGTTGCTATGATTAGTTTTAGTTTTGGGTACATATTTGGTGTAATTACCATCATTGATTATAACAGTAATGATAATTATCATTGTTGAAGTTGTAGTTATTACCGCTGTTGCTTTTTCTTTGTTACCATGATCGTCGTTTGATTATATTTGCGAGTGATAAAAAAAACATGTATATATGGTATTTATGAGTCGCGATGCAGTGCTTTTGGAGAAGCCGTGTGTGTATTTGTATGCGTGCTTGCCGGCGTGCATGTATTTGTTTTCTTGATTGCATGTGTGTGTGCGGGCTAAACATTTGCAATTTGGCGTGTGTTCCTACTCGGCGGTGGCAGGTGTCGTAGGGTGGCGGTTCCGAGGCCGGTTTCCATGGCAACGGCGTCGCAAAGGGAGGGAGAGAGCCAGAGCGACAGAGAATGAGAGAGCGAGAGACAGAGATGGGATGAAGGAAGGAGGGTGGAAGGTGAGAGAGAGATGGGGTGGGAGTTAGATAGGTGGAAAGAGAGGTGGTAAATAGAGAGGGGGGAAGGAAGAGGGGAAGAGAGAGAGAGAAATGAAGAGAAACAAAGCAATAGAGACTGAGAGTCAAAGCGAGAGAAGGAGAAAGAGAGAGAAAGACAGAGAAAGAGAAAGAGACCGAGACAGGGACAGAGAGCGAGAGCGCGAGCGACGCGTCCCCTCCCCTCCATTGCCCGCCTGCGTCTGGCCAGCACTGTATCGTTACGTCTACTTTATAAAGCTATTCTGATGCGTGTTATGTCCCGCCTTTGTGCTGGATGGATTTTGGAATTTATTTTGTTTGGGGGGTTTCTTTTTTTTTTTTTTTTTTTTTTTTTTTTTTTTTTTTGGGGGGGGGGTGGAGGCTTATCCCTCCCCCTTCTTTCCTCTTTCTTTCTTTCTACCTCCTCTTTTTCCCCGTTTTCCGTTTCCTTTCCCCTTTGTATTTCGTTTCTTCTTTTTTCCCTTTTTCTTTTTTTTTCCTTTTCCTATTTTCTCCTTTTCCCCTTTTCCCCTTGTCTGTTTTCCCCCAATTTCTATTTCTCCTTTTCCTCTCCTTTTTTTCTCTCTTTCCCATTTCCTTTTCTTTTTCCTTTTTCCTTTTCCATTATCTTTTTTCCCCTTTTTCCATCTTCCATTTTCCCTGTACCATTTTCCTCTTCTCTTCACTGCTCCCCTTCCCCTTCCCTTCCCCCTCTCCCTCTCCCTCCCCTTCCCTTCCCCCTCTCCCTCCCCCTCCCCTCCCCTCCCCTCCCCTCCCCTT
>NC_051426.1:32375184-32379675 GCF_015228065.2 Penaeus monodon
TCACACACACACACACACTCACCGTCACTCCTCACTCACTCACTCACTCACTCACCTCACTCACTTCACATCACTCACTCTCTCTCCTCTCTCTCTCTCATCTCTATCTCTCCTCTCTCTCTCTCTCTCTCACACCACACGCATACCAAATTAAGAGGGGAAGACACATAAACACTCACTCACTCACTCACTCACTCACTCCATCACTCACTCCACTCACTCACTCTCCTCTCTCTCTCTCTCTCTCTCTCTCTCTCTTCAACTTGTCTGACTGTTTGCTTGAGTCTTTTTGTCTGTCTGCCAGTGTCGCTGTCCTTCTCTCTGTCACTCTCCTACCTCCTCTTCCCCCCTCCCAAATTCTTCCCTCTTCCCTCTCCTGCTCCCTCTCATTCTCTCTCTGTCTGACTTTCCCCTCGTCTCCTTCCTTGCTATCAAGTCCCTCTTTTTCTCACCTTCATCTGTTCTTTTTTTTATCTTCTTTGATTGCTCTCTCCCCTTTCGTGATCACTGTCTTTCGTCTAATCTTTATCACGGTTCTTATTTCCCCTTTTAGTGGTCTCCTCGTTTCCCTCTCCTCGGTTATCTCATTGTCTCTCCCTGTTATTGAACTATTAAGAATTTACTCTTTTTATTTCGATTTACTTTTTTGGTCCTTCCTTTTCTCCTCTTTGTCTTTATCCTTCCTCCTCCTTCTCCTCCTCCTCCTCTTATTCCTCCTCCCTCATCGTTCTCCTCCTCCTCATCGTTCTCCTCCTCCTCGTCCTCCCCCTCCTCCTCGTCCTCCCCCTCCTCTTATTCCTCCTCTTCCTCCTCCTCCTCCTCCTCCACCTCCTCCTCCTATTCCTCCTCCTGCCCCCTTTCCTTAATCGTCGTCGTCCTCTTATTTCTTCAGTTCCTCCTCCTCTTCCCCTTCCTTTTCCTCCTCCTGTTCTGGTGGACGTTTGCTTCTGTCGGTCGAACGTGGGGCCAATAGATTCGTTGAGGGATGGGGGTGAACGAGGGGTGTACTGTTTGTCCTCAGCTGCGGCCGGGACTTCACCTCCTAGCCTCTCTCTCTCTCTAATCTCTCTCTCTCTCTCTCTTTGCCCTCTCTCTCTCTCTCCTCTCTCTCTCTCTCTCTCTCTCTCTCTCATCTCTCTTCTCTCCTCCCTCTTCTCTCATCATCTCTCTCTCTCTCTCTTCCTCTCTCTCTCTCCTCTGTCCTGCTCCCTTCGATCTTTTCCTTCTCTTTCTTCTCTCTCGCTCTCTCTTCTTTCTCGTCTCTCTCTCTTTCATTCCGCTCTCCTCTTTCTCTTTCTCTTTCTCTTTCTCTTTTCTTTCTCTTGGTCTTTCTCGTTTCTTTTCCTCTTTTCTTTTCTCTCTCTCTCTTCTCGCCTCTCTCTCTCTACTCGTCTCTCCCCATCTCTCTCTCTCTCGATCTCCTCTCTCTCTCTTCTCGTCCTCTCCTCTCTCCTCTCTCCCCCCTCTCTTCTCTCTTTTTCTCTCTCTCTCTCCTCGTCTTCTCTCTCTCTCTCGTCATACTCATCTCTCCTCTCCCTCTATCTCACTCTTTCTCTCTCTCATCTATTCTCTCTCTCCTCTCCCTCCTCACTCGTCCCTCTCCCCTCTCCCTCTCCCTCATCACTCTCCTTCTCCCTCTCCCTCTCCTTCCTTCCCTCTCCCCTCTCCTTCTCCCTCTCCCTCTCCCTCTCCCTCTCTCACCTCTCTCTCCTGCTCTCCTCCCCTTCTCCCTCTCTCTTCACTCTCTCGCGCTCATCCCTCCCCTCTCCCTCTCCCTCTCCCTCTTCCTTCTCCCTCTCCCTCCTCCCTCTACCTCTCCCTCTCTCCCTACTTTCTACCTCTCCCTCTCCCTTCTCTCTCTCTCCTCTCTTTCCATTCCTACCCGGTTCTCTCTCTCTCTCCTCATCTTCGCACCTCTCTCTTCTCGTCTCAGTCTCTCTCATCTGAATCTCGTCTCTCTCTCTCTCTCTCTCTCTCGCTCTCTCCCTCTCCCTCTCCCTCTCCCTCTCCCTCTCCTTCTCCCTCTCCCGCTCCCTCTCCCTCCTCCCTCTCCTCCCTACTTCTACCTCTCCCTCCTCCCTTCTCTCTCTCTCTCTTTCCATTCCTACCCGGTTCTCTCTCTCTCTCTCTCTCTCTCTCTCTCCCTCTCCCTCTCCCTCTCCCCCTCTCCCTACTTCTACCTCTCCCTCTCCCTTCTCTCTCTCTCTCTCATCCGGTCTCTCATCTCTCTCTCTCTCTCTCATACTCGCTCTCCCTCTCCCTCTCCCTCTCTCCCTACTTCTACCTCTCCCTCTCCCTTCTCTCTCTCTCTCTTTCCATTCCTACCCGGTTCTCTCCATACTCCCTTCTCATGTTCCACCTTCCCCTTCTCTTCTCTTTTTTCTCCCACTTCCCCTTCTCTTCTCTTTTTTCTCCCACTTCCCATCATCATCAAGGTGTGTGTTGTGTATTTGTTCGCCTCGATTTACACAAGGATTGAAATTGCCTGTTCCTTGCGGAGGCTCCTTTATCTGGCCGGTTGTGTTTAGGAGCCGGATTTGTCAGGAGAACGGAAATCCTGTATTTGTTCTGTCCTTGCGCCGGTGACTTTGTGTTTTTTTTTGTGTGTGTTTTTGTTATTTAGTGTGGTTCGTTTATGGGATGTGTTTATTTATTTTTTTTATTTTTTTATTGAGGGGGGAGGGCGACTGGTGTGTGTGTGTGTGTGTGTGTGTGTGTGTGTGTGTGTGTGTGTGTGGTGTGGTGTGGTGTGTGTGGGTGTGTTGTGTGTGTGTTTTTGTGTGTGTGTGTGTGTTTCGACGGGGGGAGTGATGTGTTTAGTCTGTTTTTTTAATCAATTGGTATTTTCTTTGTGGGCAATTTTTTCTTACCATTTTTCATTTTATTTATCAACTTGTTTACGTTTGTTTTCTAAGGAATTATTTTGGAGACATTGTTACTTTTTTAGAAGGGGATTAGGGACAATTTTTTTTAACTTGGCTTTTCCTGTCGTTTTCTCTTTTTCCTTTCCTTTATCCTTGATTTTTTCTTCTTCATTTTCTTATTGCCATTCTCGTTCTTCCATTCTGTCCATTTTCTGTGTGTTCGCTTATCTCTTATCTGTTTACTTCATTTCTTTCCATGATCTCTCTTTATTTTAGTCAGAGCTTAGGAACTGACATTCTCCATTTTCTTTTTATGTAATTTAGAAAACGCTCTCCCCGTTTTCTTTCCGATTTTCGCTCTCGGCGCAAACTCCTGTTATCGTGTTTTAGATGCATTTTATTCACTTTTGTTTATATAATTTATTGTAATATATTAGTAGTATATTTATGTATTTGTTATTGTTATTATTGATGTTGTTGTTCTTACTATTATCACTATACTTGTTATTATTATTATCATTATTGTTGTTATTATTATTATCATTATTGTTGTTGTTATTATTATTATTGCTATTTTTACCATCCTTGTTATAACCATCATTCTTATCATCTTCCTTATCATTGTCATTTCTAGATTTCCTTTCTTCTTTTAACCGGCACTTTCACGCTTTGTTCGCTTTATCGCCTGGCGACGACCGGCAGACGTCCATTATCGCGGTCACGTTCGCTTAACGAGGCCAGGGTTCGGCCTTTCAGAGGAGAGGGGCGGAAGGGGGTGGGGAGAGGGACTGGGGAAGGGATGGGGAATTGGCGGATGGGGAAGGGGGTGGAGAGAGGGACTGGGGAAGGGATGGGGAATTGGGAAGGGGTGGCGGAAGGGGGAAGGGGGTGGAGAGGGAAGAAAGGGGAAGGGGTGAGGGATGGGGGAAGGGGTGACGGATGGGGGAAAGAGGGGGAAGGAAATAAGGATTAGGGAAGGGATGGGGGATGGGGAAGGAAGAGAAAGGGGGTGAGGGATGGGGGAAAGGCTGGGTGAAGGTTGGTGGAAGGGATGGGGGAATGGATGTGGGGATGGATGGTGGAAGAGATAGGAGAAGAGATAGGGGAAGAGAGAGAAGAAGAGAGAAGAAAAGAGATAGAAGAGCAAGATGAAAAGGAAAGAAAGAGAAGGAGAAGGAGAGAAAAAGAGAGGGGAAAGTGACATAAAACTAAGCGTGCCGGCCGGCCGCCTCCTCCGCCCCAGGTAAACCCAATCGGCCAATCAATACAAACGTGAATAAGATATTATGCGGTTCCGGAGAGTGAGCGGCGAGACAGAGGGAGTTCTGGGAAGGGCGAGAGCGCTCTGGGAGGGGGGGAGGGGTGAATGGGTGAGTGGGGGTCGTGAGGGGGTTATGGGTGGGTGGGGGTTATGGGCGAGTGGGCGTCATGCTTGGGTGTCTTATTGTTATTATCTTTTAAGTTTTATTATTATTATTTTTCTCTGTGTTTCTATTTTCTCTGTTTCCTCTCCCTTTCCCTCTTCCCTCTCTCCTCCTTTCCCTTCTTCTCTTGCCATTTTTACTCTTTAACATTTAAAAAATTTTTAAAATTAAAAAATTTTTTTTTTTTAAAATTTTTTTATTAT
>NC_051426.1:32379775-32384775 GCF_015228065.2 Penaeus monodon
ATATATCATATGTGAAATAATATTTTTTTAAGTTTAAAAAATATATTATTATAAAATTATAATTATATATATATAATAAAATTTATGTATATTTTAAAAATACCACACACCACACCACAACACAAAAACCACACAACAACACACAAACAACACACACACACACACACAACATATAATATAATATATAATATATTTTATATATATAAAAATTTTATAATAATATAATATATATATATAATATATATAAACATATATAGCATATATGCATGTATGCAAATAGATTATACATACTGCATACAAACATATATACTAAAATTTTAAATATTATATATATATAAAATAAAAAATTATATAAAATTTTAATAAATATATAATTTGTGTGTATGTGTTCATGTTGTGTTATATGTATGATGTGTTATGTGGTGTGTTCGGACACAAAATTTAACTGATGTATCTTATAAAAGGAAATAAACGTATAGAGTAACTCGCAAAAATTAAATTAAGTAACGGCGAGTGAAAGTCTACGGTTTCACACGTAACTTTTTAAACGTTGCAGCAGATTTTGTCCCGCAAGAATCAGGTTTGGATAGATTTTACGGCAGGTCAGACAGTTTTAAGTCGAAGAAACTAAGTGTAACGGTAAGAGAATATAACCCAAACACGTACTTATATTTTAGAGTCCATTTTTTACAGCTTTTCAGCCATCTGCATGAGGCGGGAACTATGAACTATTTATATCCTTGATGTCTTAAAGAATACTTAGTTGCATCCAAATTTTTGGAATGTAACATCACATGATTGATTAAAAAGTAGAAAGCCTTTCCACCCCCAAGTGACCCCGGGGTGGCAGATGAGAGAAAAAACGACTGTGTAATTTTCCTTTTTTAATTTGATAAAACTATATAATAATTTATAGCCAAAAATTGAAAAGTAAAAATTAAATTTTAACCAGCATTTAAAAGACCCCCAGCTTTCCCACGCCGTGCAGTAGCCAGGGTGGTAAAAAAAAGGACTAAAAATAAAAAAACTAATTTCAGCAGATTTTTTTCCAAATTTACATTTTTAATAGGCCCCTTTGTTTTTTGGGAAAAACTACAAAAGGTTTCACTCGACTTTGTATATTTTATAGGTTTACCTCTGTTTTGGTTAGTATGGGGTTTTTTGGAGCACGGGAGGCAAAAACCGTATTGAAGGGTCTACTAAGGTGAAGGCTTATTAGGATAAGATATTCATTGAGATTTGAAATACACTCGTTTTAAGAAAGATTTTATGTTTCTGATTTTACAATATAAACGCGACGAATTGGTTGGAAAAAAGTGCGGAGCTCGCCCAGATTTTGGGTTTTATCCCTGCAGAGGGTCATTTGTACGGGTTTATAGTTAAAAAATGCCTTAGAATAGCAATTTTTGGTTTCATTTTGCTTCGCTGCTGTTCGAGCTTGAAAACAAGACCAACCTTTCCGAATAACCCTTGAGATTGTTTGGGTTTTCATCTACTCTAGAGTAAAGATATTTTTTTTTATGGGGTACAGCTTCTTGGTTGGCGTTTCTTTAAAAAAGGGTTTTTTCGTCTGTACTCGTCAAGCTGTTTTTTTTTAATTGAAAGGGTAATAACACTAGTTATGAATAAGAAAAAAAATTTTTCCCAATATAGTATAATTTTCTTTGCCCTTTTCACATTTCAAATGAAACTTTTTATATTATTTTTATATTAAGTCTATCTATCAAAAAAAAAAAGTTTTGCAAATGGCCCTGTTCCTAAATGTGATTTTTCCCCTTCGTTTAAGCCTAAGAATACGAAACCCTTTTTGAGAGCAGATTCATCGAAGACCTGAGAAGGGTAAACCCACCTCTGGCCAGCGTTACTTATTAGCTTTTTGCCCAGGTTCTCTGACCCGAAAAAGGGTTTAAAAAGAAGACAATGGTAGGTTACCCCTGTGGCAAATGTAACATAAGGCCGAACTTCACTTGCCTTTGGGGGCCGACGAATCCCACCCAAAAGATGACTTTCTAATACGTCAGCAAAGCTTGCGTGGGGGTGTGGAAGGGACCTCGCGAGGAAGAGCGATGTGGGGGTCTACTCCTTGCAGTCTCCTTACACATGAAAATATTTTTTTTTTAAAGCCCTCATTTTATCCCCCCAAAAAGAGTAGAACTTAGTAGGACAGAATTTAGTATATATGAGAAACGTTTTTGTGAGCAATTTGTTCCTCCCGATTCTGGGAAAAAGATATTGAATTTACCAGGTAGTCACCCCCCAAAATCTGTACAACTATAAAATTTTTAATTAAAAAAGGTTTATGGTTTTATCCTTTATTTTGCAGAAAAAAGTATTATGGATTAAAAATTTGGCAGAAATGGGTTAAAGGGTGAACTTTGTTGCAGGTTTTTAACAAAATATAAAATACCATTTAAAAATTGTCAAAATTTCATCTTCACACGATCACAAAGTCGCACGTTAAGTCACACATCAGAAAAACAATAATGACCCCTTTCTTCACTTGACACGGAATTCCAAAGAAAAATGTTAAATGAATTTAATCATACAAATACTTAGGGGAATTCTCCCAGGACCTTGGGCTGGGGAAAAAACGGGAATTGGATACTGTTTTACTAAAAAACGTAAGAAAAAAGCATTTTTTAAGGGATATTTTTTAATGAATCAGCTTTTAAAAGGGGGGTACCACAAGGCTCAGTTTTTGGGACCCTATTTTTTTAAATTTTTGGGGGAACATTAATACAAATATCAAACACTGAAAATAACATGACCAAGATTATACCGTTGAAGGAAATACAGATTTAAGAAAAGTAGTAGGCAGTCGCAAGGAAAATTATGAGAATGAGAAAATTTTCAAAAGTGATTAGAAAAGATGGGAAAAAACTAGGATTTTCTCCAAAAAAAGACATGGCAGGTCTTAGAAATTTGGGAAAAGGCCAAAAAAATCAAACTTTTTCCCTTTTCAAAAAGGAGAGAAGGTACTTTATTTAAGTTAGAAGACATTGAAAAACAAACCAGAGATTTTAAAAGGGAGAGGGTCAGGGGGGGCCAGACAGGGAAGAACAAGCTATTTTCGGGGGGTAAATGTTCAAAATGATTAAGAGAAAGGTAACAAAACTATTTTTAATTTTTGGACAAAACCATTGAAAAATTAGAAACCCACTAAGAGCTCGTGTTTGTTTTAAAAGGAAAAAATTTAACAAAGGGTTGAATTCAGTTCCCCGACCCCCGCAAGAAGCGGTGAAAGAGCGATGCTCAAACAAATTTATCCCTCTCAAGATCAGTTTTTGTTACGAAAAAAAGGGCGGTCCCCCCAAAAGGCCCTAGCACGAGCCACTTTAAAAAAGTAACAAGTAAAAACCAAGCAATAAGCAAGTCCGTTGTAACAGTCAAAAAAAAAATGTAAACAGAAAAAGTTTAAAATGGGGGAGGTTTAAAAAGAAAAAAGCTCTAAACGGCTCGCCTATACATATATACACAATTCTACATATATAATAATTCAAATCTGTAGATAGATACACACACCCCAACACACACACACACACACACACCACACACACATATAATATATTATATATAAAAATTAATATATATATATATATATATATTATATTAAATATATATATAGTGAAAATATATTAATAAAATATTTTTAAATATTAATATATTATATTATATATATAAATATAATATAATATATATAATTTATTATATATATAATATATATATATAAAATATATATATATATATTATAAATATATATATATTATAAAAACACACACACATATTTTTACCCCTTTTAAACTGCTTACATCCTATCTAGAATCAATGGAGGTTAAAAGTCAGCCATAGACCTTTATAACAGAATACTCTCTGAAAAATAGTTTCATTTAGCGGGGTTTCTCTGCTAACCACATTCTTGGCTAACTTTAATAGCGACAGGTTTTTCCTGACTTTTATTGCTCAAAAGTGCGTGATAAAATTAAATAAATATTTATTGATATAAAATATATTCGAAACAGCAAATAAAGGATGAAAAAAAACATTTTAAATTTTGATAAACTATTTTAAAAACAAAAATGTGAATGGAAACCCCGAAAAAAAATTCAACACAGAGTCAAACAATAATATAATGAAAAAAATAAGTCTGATGCAAAAATGGTTATTTAAAAAAAGAAAAATCTCTAGTGGACAGTGCTCCGAGGGCTCGAGGTCACTCTTTCTCTAAAGATTTTTAATGTTAATCCCATGAAAAAAATCCCTTTCCCTTTATGTAATTTTATCCTTCACACTCAAAGAACATTTTAAATATAATCAGAGCAATAAAACCCATTACTATATCGAATATCAAATAAAAAACAGCAGCGGCTCTCCCTTTCCCGGCCCAAACTCGAGAGAGGGCATAAGGGCTTTCCAAAATGTCCCAAACATGATATTATTGTACTCAATTTAAAACAAAAACAGCATCTCCTGATTCCAAAAGTACAAGAACAAGGAAAAATTTTTATAAAGTTCTGAAAACGAACTATATATAATTTTAAAAATTTTAATATTTTAATATATATTATATATATTATATTAAATATATCATATATGAGTTGTTATACGTCGGACATATTTTTATAACGTATATATTTATAATATATATATTATATTATATATATATATATTTTAATATATAATAATATATATAATAATATTCCCCCAAAATTACAACACACACAATAGTATGTATGTATATGTGGTGTGGCGTAGTATAATTAGTGCATATAAAAACAACTAATAAATAATATATTTTATAAAATAAAAAATTAAAATATATATAAATATATATAATTTAATATATATATAATAATAAAATATATAATAATATATATATATATTATTATTACATACACACACACAACATACACACAACACACACACACAAGATTATTTTATATAATATATATTATATATATTAATTTTTTATATATAATATAATAATATATATAAAACAAAAA